>NC_028452.1:5321391-5558421 GCF_000263155.2 Setaria italica | reverse complement strand
ATTGCTTGAGTGAGGGAAACGATCTACTGTGATCATCTGCAACATCTGAACTCTGAACTGAAGCAGCGCTGGTTTCCAGTGCTGGGCGAGCAACCCTCTCACGTGCATGCCGATGCAGTTAAACAACAAACTTATTCATCATACATATAGTTTAAATAGTACATTATTGCCCATACTAATTGTAATTTGTAAATTCCCGTACGGCCACCGTGGACGTTGAAGCTCAAAAGCATCGTTTGTAGCTTGGCTTTATAAGAGGTGCCAAGAAGTTTGCCGTTCGTATGTGGACTTTGAGAGCTGATAGATTTATAGATTTGCAAAGTAAGTCGTAGCTAGGAATAATGCGTACGGCGTGTCCATCTCAAAGTACTACAGCGATATGTTGTATATTGCCTGTTATTGGACCTTTTTTCTGAAAAGCTTGCCATTTGTGGACCTTTTTTCTGAAAAGCTTGCCATTTGTGGACTTTGAGAGCTCCGATTTGCAAGGACATGTAGGAATAGTGCGTGCTCATCTCAAAGTACTAGCTCGACTGGCACACGTGCCTATACATGTATAGGTTACAAAATCTCCGAGGCCTAGGATCAAGGATGAGGAATATATACGATACACCAGAGTCAGCATGCAGGCACGTTTCTTATTCATTCTTTATATGAACGAGAAGCGCCATGCAGCTTAATTTCCACGCCTTGAAGAATGCTCGCCTGAAGAAAAAGAAAAAGATCGACATATATGCATGAGCTTTGCGTATACAAATTGACCCACGCATCTCGCCATCGTCTCGGCATATAATGCAACATACTCCTTCCATCTTGCTGTATTAATTTTTCTAGGTGTATAGTTTTTTTATGCATCTAAATATAGTGTGTCTAGATATATAATAATATTTATGAATGTAGAAAAATCAAAACGACCTACAATTTGAAACGGAGCGGAGTACAAAACTTGCAATGATCCAGCTCCCAGCGATATACCTTTCCCGGCCTATATGCGCCTACACCCGTTTATAGTTTGCATGCATGTGGGTTCTTAAAAAATGTAAAAAATAAAATAAAAACCTAAGTCTAAGTATATATAGGCTAATAAATGCAACATGTTCAATTGCAACATTAAAAGGGATCATTTGTGTGATCTGTACAAAACAGGGGAATGTCATGTGGCTTTTTGCAACTGATTTTTTAATAGATCACATATTATCGCATTTTTATTATCCTAAATGTTTTTGCATGTGATCATGTTACATCTGTACATCATATTGTACATCAAATGGTTCTTTTCAAGAATTATAAATAACTCATAAGTATCTGAACTTCAAATCTCTCACAAGGCTTGACTTATGGTGACGGCGCCAGTTGATTCTTTTTACTTGAAAGGCAACAAGCACGATACATTGAAATAGACTTAAAAAAGATCCATATACTCTTTTATGCTCCATGTTTCCCTCAATTTCTACTCTTATTCTATTTATTGCACAAAGGATTAGATTATGACATAATACGAAAGCTAACTAGCATACACGTATCATGAAATTTGAAGAACAATAAACGATGCAAGTTTAAATTTCCTGCATTTATATTACATGGTTTTGATTAGTCTGAATTCTGAATTTAAAGAGTGTGGCGTGCTCTGTGCTATGCTCATTAGCCACCTCTCGTGACAGTAGTTGTCCACCACGATGACATGGACAGTGTTCTTCATGCCCGTCATTGAGGAGAGGGCTAATACAATCCAAATGTTGAGCGAGAGCATACTATTGCATGTAACTTTATAGTTTCTTGAAATAAGATCAAAGTTCATTGGAACCTAAAATCTGAGTGGGGGCATATGCCCTATGCCTCCACTAGGCTCTCTTCGTTCTACCCCTTGCACCCAAGCCACGATGCTTTATGGAGCTCAATCTCTCCATCAATCTCATCAGCAAAGCCAACTCATCTGTTTACCCAGGGGCGGACCCAGCATAGGTCTAGTGGTGTCCCGTGCCACCACTCGACTTATGGGTGGCACTCGACTTATGGGCTTTCAATGCAAATTGGGTCATTTTCCTGTAGCTGCAAAGGTCCACCTACTAGCAGGCTGCCACTCAATTTTGGATTGGGTCCGTCCCTGTGTTTACCCAGTCTTGTAATGGAACAAAAAATTGATGGGCGATAGACTAGGTAAACAGGAGATATTGACACCATGCTCTGGCATATGTCCTCTCCGCCTATCGATCTTGGGAGAAGATAAGTGAAGACATGGACACCTCGATAAGAAACGGGATCCTAGCCGTGAATAGGGGTACGGGAAAAGTTGCCACCCACATTTTTTAACAGGGGAGAGACCATAATTTGTATTGTGATAAATAGTTGCAATCTATTTTATTTTACGGTGTTCTACGAAAATATTGGATGATATTTTTTAAAAACACCTAATTTGGATCACGCCCATTAATCGTGTTTTTTTTTCCATATAACTCCCTCACCCGCCCTTGGCCTCCCCTTCCCGTGCGCCACCGGCCCCGTCGCCGAAGACATGACTCAGCCAGCGATCGACCCGCACGAGGGTCTTCCGGCCGATCCACACACGGGTTGCACGAGGAGGCCGGCTCCAATTCCTAGACCCCTATGCCTTCCATCCCGGCACGATCTCGGCTTCCGAGCCGGGAACGAGTCGGTAACCCACGGGCGCCTCGATCATATAAACCCCGTCCGCGGTTGAGACGATCCCTCGAACTGAACCAAGCGCATCGAAACCGAATCCTCTCCCCAATGGCGGCGTCGGTGGAGAAGAGGCTCGTGCCCATGATGGCCTTCTGCGAGGCGCCATTCGACGGCACCCTGGATGGCACCACGGCCGCGTCGTCGTCGCCGGCCTCGAGGGGCGGCGCCACCTCCGCCTCCTCCTCCGGCGACGCCGCGGCGACGAGACGCACGATGCTGGCGGCAGTCGCCAAGGAGTTCCCGCTGATGTCGCAGCGGCGGGAACAAGCTCAGCAGCAGCAGCAGCAGAGGGGTGGGGCGGTCGATGGCATGATGATCTTGGAGACCATCGTCCTGCAGTGACCATCGTCTCGTCTCATTTTCTTTCGCTGATCTTAAAAAGAGTGTTCGTGTCTCGCTTACCATGGACTTTTAGAATGTCGAAGGTTATGATAATACGATTGCAAAGGCAGCAATTGCTGTTCTGTAATCGCCTTTACGTTTTTATGCTCTCGAGACTTCTTGTGGCGCGATACCGATCAGCGATCACACTTGAACCGTTTCTGTGCAAACAAACATTACAAAGCTTTACGGTACTAGTAATACTAATGCACGTGCGGCACGCACGTGTTTAAAAAAAAATAAAAACATGATTTACATTTTATTTTCATAAAACAGACTACTGATATATTTATTTAATCGGCATAAATAGCAAAGCCATAGAATTTATCTAAACATATTATTAAATCAAGGTTTAAACTACTTAAATTGCCTAAGTACTTCACCAGGATGAAAGTACCATGATCGCTTTTTTTAAACAAAGTGTAGACAAAAAATATGTGAATGGGTTCTTACTTTAGTTTTCTCTTTACTCCTCTCCACCTCCTTCCCTGCTTCTACCTCTTAACACTGTCATTCCACCCTGATCATTTCTCACTACTCAATTTATTTATTGAGATTGAACATGCATCCATTAACTTAAGCTGACAGCAAATTGTCTACCACCAAGACAGGTAGCATGTCAGGCCATAACTGGATATCACCCGGCATCAAACTCACACCCAAATCAGCTAAATAATGTGCTATAGAATTACAAACGAGGAGAAGTACAACCAAGTGCAAAACAGAGGAGGCTAAACAAGCATCATTTGTCATCTGGTACAAGCACACCGTGTGAACTCAATTAAGAAAAGACATTTCCTTCATTGGGTATTTCCGCCTTCCATGACCAAGAATATCATCTCTAATTATAACACATGCCACAGAATTCACCAGAAAATATAAGAATAAGGGTTTAGAGGAGGAAATGTATGTGCCCCATCCCCAAGCAAGGACATTTGAGTATGGAATGAGTAAAATGGAGTGAACATGAGAAGGACTACAGGTTAGGCTTACATATGAGAAACCCATCATAACACACTCCAGTTCCAATCCTAGTTAAGGTTTGGTGGCTTACGCTCGACATGCTTGCAAGAGATCATCAATTATGGCTACCAACCTTATCCTCCTGGCCTACCATGTCATGGAAAAAATAGATTCTGTCTATCAAACAAGTCTGATGAAAGATGAACATCACAAAAATGATGGTGCAGAATGAAAAAAATATATTTAATTGTATTGGGCAGAATCAAGCACATGCACCACATTCCTTCATCTCTATCACTAATCAGATGAACACCTTGATAGAAATGAGTGCAGAAGATGAAACTTGATGGCTCCAGTCAGGGATGCTTGATCGTGTTGCCAACAAACACTAATATTAGCATATCACAGCTCTGCAGTGTGGCTGCATTTAGAAAATCTAATTGATACTGATAAACTGAATTTATGCCAGTGCTATAAGCTAACTGAAAGATTAACAAAATCTAAGAAACACTAAAAGGAACAGGTTATAGGTTTTTTTAATCACTCAAGCAACACAACCAGCTACACTTGGTGAAATGACATAGGTACAAACATAGCTTAACTTAATCACTACAATACCCATCTATGATCTCACTGTCTACAACTAAAGTAATCCAACGCATTAAGCAAAACTAATGAACCTACCTGTTTGATCAGAAGTAAAATATATGGATGATACATCTAAGTATTTGCATTGATAAGCATGCATTATTCCGATCAACAAGCTAAGAAAATACTGAATACAGTTTTTGAACAGGCAAGGCTTTATCAATATACTCCTGCCTAATATATCAGGTCTATTTATTTTGGAACTCATGCGTGCATCTATGGTTGATAAATAGTTTTAGAAGTAGATTTGAAGGTAGTTTATTTGCTCCATTCGTGACACATAAAGACATGTTCATATGACTATAGAGTATATCCTAGTGAAAGTACAACAATTTTAGTAGACATACCTCAGGATGCATCCCATTCAATGGTCCAAAACCACTTCCACAAAAATTAGGCATCCGGGGCAATGAATGCATATGATTTGGACTTGCAAGGTGTTAAAGTATGCTTGATATTCTCCTTATTTCTTTGATATCTATTATTTTCCAGAATGCAAACAATTTCATCATATAAGATACATGAATATGCAAGTTCTACTTAGTCATCCAACGTGCCTAAAGACAGCTCTTTTTATAAAGCCGGCTCCTATACGGGAAGAGAGCAGATAAATTAGTGAATATGAGGAAGATTGGTAAACCGAATTATCTCTTACCTTGATTCAACATTCTGCCTCAAATAGGGAGCATCAGCTGCAGGACAGGCCCAAGTTGTTGTTTCTCCTGCAGAAACTCCTCCAGTAGCTGACACAAATGACGATCCAAGAACACCAAGAACAGGGGAACATGACTAAAGCAATAACGTGAGTAAATTTCACGAATGCAATCAGGGTGCCGTCTTACCTGATGTCATCCTATGATGCAAGGGGCCTCAGAATCGGCATTGGACATCACCCTAGGGGAAGCATCCATGGCGGCGGGTTGCACAGAGGTCGGATTAAGCTGCTACCAAGGCGGCAGTGGTGGATGAAGACCTGGAGGAGGAAGCAGAGGCAGATAGATAGGGTTTGGTTCCACGGGCCCCTTCCACCTCCACGTCACCTCATCCTCATCCTGTGGGTCGCCGCCGCCATCATCGAGGCGACGCAGATGGAGGGGGATCGAGGAGCAGAGGCAGAGTGGAGGCGGCATCAACGCGTGATTGAGAGGACTGACGGACAGGTCGTGTAGGCGAGCGCGCGAGGTGTGGCAGTGTGGAGGAGGCCACGCCGGTGGAGGATGAACGAGCGCAGGGCAAAGGCAGCGAGGAGCTCCGCCGTGTGGTGTCTTGGTTAGGGCGTGGGGCGGCGTTCATAGAGGGAGTCCGGGGGAGTGCAGGAGAAAGGAGAGGCGACGCAGATGAATAGGGAGGCGATGGCCGATGGGATGGGCGCGACAGAGAAGGAAAGGGTGAGGAGAGAGGAGCCGCGCTATTCGATGTGGCTTTGATGGTAGGGGAATCACAACCGCTGATTGATGATTGATTTGTGATTTGCTTGGATCCTGATGTGGTCTATTTGGTAGGGATATCGGTGGTTTACAAATTTGGATAGAGTGCATTATTAAGGCTGATGATTGATTCATGGTGAAAAATTTGAGGGTGAGATCGCGGTGGGTATGTCAGGTGGGTCGAAGAAAGCACGGTGTCAAAAAAAATTTGATTTTGGCAGAATCATTTTCCTTTGATCGTTTTTTCTGTCTCCCCTTCCTGTCACACCCCTTTGACCTGCGCAGTAGGTCCAACATGAGAGGTACAGGGAAACTATTTTGGGTAAAAAATATTTTCAATTATTTTGAATCTTTACAGTATAGATGAGGAATCAGAGAAACTCTTACAGATAAAATCAAGTTGACAAATGCATTTAATGAAAATCCAGCCCTCCCAACAAGATTCAGATGAAATGAAACGTGTGTTAACCGTGATATGCCATGGCACATTGCAACACCTGATAATGCCACAGAACCATGGAACTAAAGAGAATTGCTACAGCACTGGACACAAGAGGCAGAGGCTACATCTTCGTAAAATTCAGAGGTTGCCAATAATAGTACCAAACCAAAAGCAGCTCCCGCAGTTTTCATGCTCCAAACCACTATGTTATTGGCAAAAAAAAGTTCATTATGTCTAGTAAGTATTCAGATAAAAAGGACAAAATAGCAGGCCCTGTTTCTTCCTGAGACCCTCCAGATCAATTCTTAGCAGTGAGAGCATTGTTTTCCTTGATCCGAGATCGGTTGTCCAATTTGACAAAACGCTTCAGGTCTTCGTAAGGGAGTGTCTTGGGATCTTTCCTCCGCAGCTCACTTAGCACAGGACGCTTCTCAAGGAGGTGCCACAGCCACTCGGGATACTCAGAGTCTGCTTGAATTTTCGGATCTGAACCTTCCTTGAGGATGTTTGCCCCAAAAACTGTTGAACTCTTAAGCTCTTTGCTAAGGGCAGGAGTTTTGGCAGCATCAGCGCCACCTTTTCCACCCTTCTTTGCCTTGCTTGCAATGGCAAGACCTCTACTCTCTACCAGTTGAGCCGTATGCCTCGGAGCAACAACATGCTTTAACCCTCTTGTCCAAGACATTGCCATTCCCTGGTTGAAGTTTTCACTGCATACACATAATGAGACCTCATTATCAAACTGGTGAAATCAGGGAAAAAATGGTGTAGATACAGAAGATCAGAATCAGTAAATGAAGAATAAATATATTTGAATGGAAGTTATTCAAATAGATCCGAATCAATGCACGAGTACCTTGAAAATATACACAAATAGTAAAAAGTCCATTTTTGGGCCTTCATATTGTAGTTTGCTGCTGCTAGTTGGATTTCTTAATTCAGGGAGCTATAGTTTCTTATCATTAATATATTAGTCCACAAATTGAAAGTACTATTGTTGACATCAGTATTTTCACCTGTTGTTGTAGTGGATACACAAATCAGTAAATCACAACAGATAAGGCAGATTTGGGTAAGTATTGAAGTTGAGTGGTGGCTGGAGAAGATGGTAGCAGCAAATTTTTCCAAAGTGGCATGCTGGAAGGTTTTGTAACCTTTACAGTGGTATTTGGGAGACTGAAACTGAAAGTGGTATGCTTGCAAAACATAAGAATGGTAACGCGGTGAATATTCCCCTTAAAAGTACCAGCATCCAAATTGGAGCAGGTAGAAATCTAAAATATCATAGCCCCTATTGCTAGCATTAAGAACAAACCCATGCAAAATAAGTACCAAGTTATAAGGCATTTATCAACAACACAATTTCACATAATAGCACCATAGACATATGCCACTCTCGAGCAATCCAAACATTAGCCTACAAGGATTCTCGAACTGCACATTGAAAGAATAAACCGTGCTCATCAACATTCAAAACAAACCTCATATCTAACTAGTCCTGTATGGACAATTAATTGAAGAGCAAAGTGATGCGGCTACATTGATCCATAGCACGCTTGTACTGGCGCTGACCTTGCCTCACGGGGCAAGAGAAGGAAAACATTACACTGTCATTTTTGGTCAAACAGCCAAAAATATTCTAAGCAAAAAAAGAGCGTGTGTGGGCTACGCGTTGCAGGTATTCCTGGTTATTCGATTTGCTTTATCCTGAGAAAGATGGTGTATTCCAGATTTCCCTTCTTGCTGGATTCAAAGCACGAAGGGACCTAAGCGGGGGTATGAGGTTCAGCAAAACCCCCAAAATCTGAAAACAAAATACTAGAGCTACTCAAGCTGGATCAGCAAACAAATCCACAGGAAACCTGAGGAATTTTCCCATCCGCACGCCACCAGAAGATCCGGACTCGGAGCGCTCACGGCACAAGAAGAATCCCGCAAGCAAGAGGTGCAACCCATCCTTACCGGCGAGTGGAGGAGCCGATCAGACTCCGGGTAGACGGGATGGACCTCCGCGCCGCGCCAATCTGGGGGTGGCGGCGTGGGGAGGCGACGTCGCTACGGTGGAAGAAGGAGCGAGACGCGTGCGGCGGCGCAGACGGCCGGGGACGGGAAGGGACGCGAGTGAAGTGAGTTGAGGAGGCTGGAGGAGCCCCTGGGCTGGGCCTCGGACGCTCGGTTTGTTGGGGCCATTAGCCCACTCAACACACACTCACTGTCTGGCGGACCGTATTCAGAGCCCAACAAGAACAGGCCCATTTTCGCCCCAGCCGCTCAAGCAAGGCTACTGGAAAACCAACGCCGCAACGCAACCACCGTCCACCAGCAAGCAGTTTGTTCGATCGCTCCACAAAAATAGGGAGGGAATCAGCCGGGCGGTTAGCTAGATCCCTGCGCCACCCGCCGTAGCCTATATCTACCAACACGCATCTCCCTCTTCCAACTACTTGCCCCAGATCCCATTCCACCCTCCGTGACTAGTACGCCTGCTGCTCGACGAGTTCGTCGTCGTCCGTGATCGGATCGATGGCGCCCTCGGCCATGTCGACGGAGAAGGAGCAGGCCATCGACGACTGGCTTCCCATCACCTCCTCCCGCAAAGCCAAGTGGTGGTACTCCGCCTTCCACAACGTCACCGCCATGGTCGGCGCCGGAGTCCTCAGCCTGCCCTACGCTATGTCCGAGCTCGGATGGTACGCCTCGTTCCTTCGTCGTCAATGCATGATTACTGTTTCCAGATGCTGCGTAATTGTTCCTTGTTCTTGATTGATCCGAAACCGACGGGAATGAGTGCAGGGGCCCCGGCGTGGTGGCGATGCTCCTGTCGTGGATCATCACCCTGTACACGCTGTGGCAGATGGTGGAGATGCACGAGTGCGTCCCCGGCAAGCGCTTCGACCGCTACCACGAGCTGGGCCAGCACGCCTTCGGCGAGAAGCTGGGCCTCTGGATCGTCGTGCCCCAGCAGCTCATCGTCGAGGTCGGCACCTGCATCGTCTACATGGTCACCGGCGGCAAGTCCTTCGAGAAGTGCTACACCATGGCCTGCCCCGACTGCAAGCCGCTACGGACCAGCTCCTGGATCATGATCTTCGCCGCCATCCACCTCCTCCTCTCCCAGCTCCCAAACTTCAACTCCATCACCCTCGTCTCCCTCGCCGCCGCCGTCATGTCCCTCAGGTGAGTTCTTTCGCACTTGTTTTCGATCTCATGGGATCATTATCCGAAGTAATGCTGGATCTTCATGCATGATGGATAATGACGACAATGAATGCTTGCAGCTACTCGACGATCGCGTGGGCGGCGTCGGCGCACAAGGGGAGGGTGCCGGACGTGGACTACGGCAAATCGGCGTCGACGGCGACGGGGCAGACGTTCAACTTCCTCAACGCGCTGGGGGACGTGGCGTTCGCCTACGCGGGTCACAACGTGGTGCTGGAGATCCAGGCCACGATCCCGTCGACGCCGGACAAGCCGTCCAAGAAGCCCATGTGGCAGGGCGTCGTCCTCGCCTACTTCGTTGTCGCCATCTGCTACCTCCCCGTCGCCTTCGTCGGCTACTACGTCTTCGGCAACGCCGTCGACGACAACATCCTCATCACCCTCGAGAAGCCACGGTGGCTCATCGCCATGGCCAACATCTTCGTCGTCGTCCACGTCATCGGCGGCTACCAGGTACGTACGGTCATCCCTAAATCATCTCATCCCAACATCTACGTGTTCGACATCGATCTGTTCTGAACTTGTGATGTGCTTTGCATGAATACATCAAAGATCTACGCCATGCCGGTGTTCGACATGCTCGAGACGTTCCTGGTGAAGAAGCTCCGGTTCACGCCAGGGCTGCCACTCCGTTTGATTGCACGCTCACTCTATGTTGGTAAGTATTCAACTTTTGCGTTTTGCTGATTCCATGCATACCTCTTAAGGTTAATTACTAGTGTTCATTTGCTCTCTTGTCGCGCGCAGTTTTCACAGCTCTGTTTGGCATCGCCGTGCCGTTCTTCGGTGGATTGTTAGGGTTCTTCGGTGGTTTCGCATTAGCGCCAACGACCTACTACGTGAGATCCTTTATTTTCTGTTTCTTTCCTCCAACCATAGATTTCTACGCACTTAAAAAGGATATATGCTAGTTGTTGGGTTTTTACTAATTTGACTGAACCTGCGATCTTACAGCTCCCCTGCATTCTGTGGTTGAGGATCATGAAGCCAAAGACGTTTAGCCTCTCCTGGTTCACCAACTGGGTGAGTCATTGTTATTTCGTAAAATTTTGCTAGTTTAACTTATTCATTCATGAAGCATTTTTCATCATGCAAATTTTGGTAACTTGTTTATGTATGCTAAATTTCGTGTTGACCCTGCTGCAGTTCTGCATCATCGTCGGCGTGCTCCTGACAATATTTGCCCCCATTGGAGGTCTCCGGTCGATCATCGTCAACGCCTCCACCTACAAGTTCTTCTCTTGATCGACAGCCGCTCAAGACATTAATTGGTTAGCTAGCTAGATAAATGTGAACAATTAGCTAGGCGTAATCAATCCATTTATTTAAGTGAAAAATTGAGGCATGGACATTCCGTATCACGTGTGTGGTGTGTGAGAGGACATGTGGATGCTGGCACTCTGTTTAATTTGTGCTACTGCAACTGCAAGTTCTATTGTTAGGGTTTAATTCGTCAGATGATAAGTTTTATTGTTAGGGTTTTGGTTTAAGTAATCAATTTCCTATGAGTTCCGGTGAGATGGGACAATTCCTTATTATTACACCAAGCAAGTCGGTTGGGTTTCAACTTTGAAGTTAGGATCGGATTATGCACTAACTGCTAAACACATCGTGTATGTTAATCCGTTGTACTAACGCGTGCGCGGCAGTTGAACCGTGAGGAATAATCGGAAATTTAGTTGTTGCAAGGTGAATCTTGTTCTCGTTCTGGTTCAGTTCATGTGGCAGTCAAGGATTAGCGCTGGCCGGCGTAAAAATAGGAGGCCAAAAGTGTTATTGCCAGAGTTTCAGCGTTGTTGGACATGGTTTCAGAAATCGTCACCTGGTTTTCAGAAAATGCTGGTCTAAAAAATGGTTGCCTTTATCTTTTTTGAGAAATGTTTTTTGAAGGAATTTTGTTTTCAGAAATGTTGATGGGGTGCTCAACGATCCAGTGAACTTCACTCAGTAGAGAGAAATACTAGCTCTACCGCAACTAAATTTTGACGCACATCGATACCAAGTTTCGACAAGTTCAGCTCTCACTCACGAAACAGGGGAGATGGCCTCCGAACCATCGAGCATATATATCCCTGCAAATGCAATGCTACAGCATCAGATATCCATTGCTTGGGAGCTGGACGAAGCGCTCTTCTTCTTCCTCCTCCTTTTCTTGTCCTTGGAGTTCTTCCCGTGCTTGGCGGCATCGTCCTTCGCAGCTGCAGGTGGCTGCGTTGCTAGCAGGTGCTGGTGGATCGTGGCGAACGGATCGAGCTGGAACTGCGGGTTGTTCAGTACAGCCTTCAGATGAGCAGCTTCCCGTAGCCTGCAAAGCAGAGTGGGTTTCAGAATTCAAAGCCACAGCTGGAACGGACAATAGCTGAAGCAAGAAAGCAAGATGTCAGGAGAGGATTACACTAAAGTCTGCCTTGACTTGCAGTTCAGCTTTACTTCGGTCTTCTGCTCCGGTGCAGCTGGTTCGGGAAGGAACTCGGAGAGCGCTGAGAGATCATATGCTTTCAGTTTCTTCTGGCGATGACTCTGGTTCTGTTTCTGCACAAGAATTAAAACTTATAATGGACAACGTGGCATCATAAAGCATTAAGAACAAAAAGGGAAGAAAAGTGCAAACAAAAAAAATATCTGGAGACACATAACTAGCTCAGTGCATGCAACGAAAGGGTTCTGAGTTAATTTTAAGTTCCCATCTATTGATAAATCAGGACTGTGAAACTCTATTTATGGCAATGAAGTTATTTATTTTTAAGGTGCATAGATACAAGTAAGCATGTGTTCAGTACACCATTAACACACAGAATTATGTGGACATACAGGAAGTTTGCGCTAAGGGAATCAGACTGACCAACACCAATAAGGCAATGCACTAATGCTGCTGTGACTTTCAAATCGAAACCACTTATTGATGTTATATGACGCCCCATGCAATCTGCAACAGTGGAAATTGTGCAACGACATTTCACATCTTCCATCAGAAATGGGATGTTTCCTGTTTAATACTAATCCTTTGAATTGAGTAAGGGTTAGCTTTGATAGAGTAATGGTTGTATTTAAGCCAATAGTCAATAGCTCCATAGCTTCTTTTTTGTAAAATTATAGAATACATAAGGGAGAATAGTACGCTTCAGATTAGCGACAGATGCAAAAACTAGAGTTAAGATGCATTTAACATCATGCCCTTAAAATTACAAAGGCAGTTCTCCTAAATAGTATTGACCTCACTGAAAATTGATGCTAAGTTGTGGCCATCACACTAATGTTGAAGATGGAGGGTCTACTACTAGTACCAGAATTGGAAAACAATCTAGAAACAATCAATCATAGTTCGTAATGGATTTCTTGCAAGAGCCTTGGCAAATAGGACCCTGATGCTAGTTATGTCAGGTTGGACTCGGCCATGAGCAGCTAATACTGACCGTAACCTCTTTTCACACTGCTTGGTCCGCATTTTAGCAAAAGACTGAGATAAAAGTAATAAGCTTCTTAAGCTTTTGTGCAGCACAGTTCACAAAATTTAGGCCTGGTAACCTGGTTGTGCTCAATTTCTAGGCAGGTTGAATACAAGGTTCAAGAGTTAAGGGGTAAATCTCACTAGCCAAGCAAACAGCCAAAAAAATTCTAGCAATTGCTTTTGGGAAGGCCTATGTTAAATTGGTATAAACACTGAAACTTAGAGTGAATTAGTAAAACAGTGAATGCACTTGACCAAATTGTCCCAGGGCATGTGGCCCTGTAAGGCTGTAATTGATGTGTGCTATCCTCCAGAAAAGCTATACAACAAATCAACCAGTCCTAACATATTGGATGTGGTTGTGAGTTAAGTAGTAGCGTACCACAACTTCTTCGGAAAGGTCATTAGAAGTTTACAGAACAACTTTTAACAGAAGTTCATATTGAAAAAGTTGTCTTATCATACATAGCAGTGCGGTACACAATAGGATTTTCTTTATATGAGAAGAAGACTAATGTTTAGAGATTAGTCAGCCTATAATCAAATGAAATTCGCAAGTGCGAAGTTCAACATACATGCAATATCTGAGATAAATCTGTTAATATGGTAATGAAGGATAGGAGTTTTATGTACCTTACTGATAGTCTTCTTAGCATTTAAGGAAGTAACAGCATCTTTTACTTCTGTAATAACAAATCAAAACTTCCAATGAGTTATAGCACAAATTATGGTAAATGAAATAGGCCATGTTATTATGCAAAATAAAAGCGAGGTAGGGAAATGGAAGTGGAATGCAAGAAAGAACACACTTGAAATTGGTCCTGTTATAACTTCCAAGTCACCTTTTCAAGTACTCACGGTAAACTATATCAAGCTACAACACAAATCATTGAAAGTGAAGAATGAAAACATACTCCTTTGCTGTGTGCAGGGTAGAAACTTGTAGGAGACATTTGCAACTGCAAACTAACCCCTAAATGCCTAATCATCTGATTCTCTTGGCTGAAGGAAGAGGCCTGGGAGTAGGCACTTTGCTGACAAATTTCTGTTATGTTAACTATTTGGTGCAATTTCCATTCTGCCAGAGCTACTACCCTTCCTCGAGAAGAAAAAATTGTTTAACAATGGCACAAAATTGGGATGGCAAAAACCAAATTTTTCATCCTAGTGTCAGCAGTCAATTCTTCCAAACAATCAAACTGCAACCCTCAACATTGTACTACCTACACATGTCTGCCCATCTAGATCTGATAAAACAGATGATGAATTATAGACGACAAGAACAGCAGCATCAAACATTATCAATCAGGATTTTTGCAAAGGAAAAGATTATCAACTCAACAGGAAGGTCACACCTACTTGTGTAAAAGCTGAGCTTCTTTTCCAGTTTTTGCTTAGATTTGAGCTCAGACTTCTTAGACGACCCAGTCCTGCAGGCATTTTTCAACAAGGAGCTTTCAGAAATGTAGTAGAAGCCAAGTCCAGGGGAAAAATTAACATTTTTCACAGTCTCCTCCAAACATCAAGCATGAATCCTACCGAATGAGAGCACTACATGGATCAAGGACTAGTTCAGCAGAACAATAGCTTCCTAATTTACGCTGCTAATTCATCTGACACCTAAGCCCTAGTCAATGAGCGCAAGCATAGCCCTACACATTAACAGGAATCAAACGAACTGCGACAGGAGAAGGGAAGATCGGGGAAGGCACGGACATATCGGGGCGAGGCGGAGGAACGAGCCGGGGAGGAGGGGAAGACGACGCCGATGCGCCGGCGGCTACGACGAAGTGTAGCGGGCACTGGAGGCGGCTGAGGAAGACGAGAAGTTAGCGACCGGCGGCGGCGGCAAATGAGGGGACGAAGGGAGGCGTCTCGATGGCGGCGGCGGCGCTTTTTTTTTTCCCTGTTAGGGGTGTGGTGCTCGGTGGCTTGCTGGATAAGTGGGTGGGTTTCGGGCCGGGCCCCAATTCGACTGAGGAGGAGGACATGGGGCAAGCAGCCTAGCCCAGGAGGACCGACCGTGGCTGGCTCTTGAGTGGGCCGAGGTCGCCGGGCTTCAGTGGCACATTGCGTGGCTTGATGAAGAGATCAAATAATCCTTCTGATTTCTCCCCCTCGTGCGTGGCTGTGTGACTGCGTTTAGCCAAGGCCCAACAGCCAACACCCCCATCTATCCAAGGAGGAATGTTATATCACTCCATGATATAGCTAGTAGGTCCATGTGCATTGCATGTTTGGTCGACCAGTCATTACATTGTACCGTGCGACATGGCATTCACGATGTATTTGTCTGCTTCCTAGGACCTGACCTGTGCTTTCATGCAACTGATCAAGATGTCGGCCGTAGCTCCAATGCATGTCTGGTCACTGTCATGCATGATTGATCTGTATCCAGCCTTCCCGTGCATGAACCTGGAAGCTAGGTCTCCGTTCGTGAACGATTGATAGCCACAAACTAACGCTAGTCGTCGCTCGCGTTAGGGCTAACGAGCTGAAAATCGAGCCTGGCATACATCTCTAAAATGGCCTAGATTCCCTAGCGGGTCGACGAACAGGAAATGGATGGTGATGAATTGGCGGTATATGTATGTGTGCATACAAAATGTAATTAATGCTAAGCTACTGATTATATCATATCCATTGCAAGCTAGCTCTATGGATCTACTGATTATTTCCATTGCAAGCTATACGTACGCAGGCAATCAGGTGAGTTACATAAGAGGATTTTTACCTTACAACCATTGTAACAAAGCTCATCATCTTATAAATATGTGGAGTTGGAATTTGATCCTACAGACCGCTTGTTTGCAGAGATAAAATTATACCTGGCAGCTAAGCAGGGGCTCTATTACTGCGCCTGCTGCCAGGTTTTTTTTCGGACGCCCGCGTCGCCTCCGCTCGGGCAACTAGATGCGGCGGCCGTGCCACCGGCCACCGCTGCCCCCTCCCTCCCTCGCATCCGCCGCCGGAGGGGCCTGCCGGAAGTCCGCGTGGGCCCCTAGGACGGCGACAGCGGAGCATTTTCGCCGGCGCGCGTCGCTTCCAGAGGAGCGGTGCGGAGTGACCCCACCGACCGGGGTGACAGTGGAGGAGCGGGGCGGTAGATCCGGGGTCTTGGGACTGGATCCCCCCACCCCCAGCTGCCGGATCTGCGGCGTGTGGTGGCCAACGCGGGGCGGGGCGCTCGCAGCTGGCCTGCCCCTCGCGCCGTGCCGATGGCGCCGCCTACCGCAGCTAGGCGCGGAGAAGGGGAAGGCGGGGGCGGCGAGAGGGAGGGGGAAGAGGCGGAGCCCACGGCGGCGCGAGTGGGCGCGGAGGAGGAGTATGCGACGCTGCGGGAGGCGGTGGTAGCGGCGCAGTTCACGGCGTCAGAGCTGCGAGCCGAGGTCGAGGAGGAGCGCCTCGCCTCTGCCAACGCCGCTAGCAAGGCCATGGCCATGATGCTGCGGCTCCAGCGCGAGAAGGCCGAGGTCCAAATGGAGCTCCGCCAGCCGATGGCGGTCCGTCCTACCCGCGCGCCGATGCAGCCGGCCTGCCCCTCGTGCTAGGTGCTAGCCGTGCCCTGCCCTGCGCCTTGTGCGGATGGATGCTGCCGGCGGTAGGAGAGCGGCCCCCGGCCTAGCGGCTGCCCAGGTTGACAGGGAGGAGGGTGCGAGGCTTGGGAAGAGGCAACTGTGGCTGCGTGCGGGTCGGCGCCGGGACAGCTGGTGGTGGGAGATTGATCTGTTGTTTCCACTGCAATGCGAATTCGTCGGCTCAGAGTCGGATCAAGGCATCAAGCCAATGTGGCTTTTTATATTTCAAGAGGAGTCAATGCGGCTTTGAATATTGCAATCAGATATCATTGGCTCCAAAGACAAGCATCGAACCTCTATAATTAGTTTCGAAACATGAAGCCTTCATATTTCGAAACTAGAGGGCTGTATTGACACCAAATTTTAATCGGTAAATCCCATAAGATTCAGAGTGAAGAGATGGCCGGCTGCAAGCATCCATGCAGACTGTGATCGGCAAGTTTCTGGTGATTAGAGTATCATGCGGCAACAGTTCAAATAATGGTATGTTCAGAGATATTTTTTGCTAGCCGATTGACTGTTCGTTCAAGAGAAGGATACGACATGGACAAACCTGTCAGACGTGGAGTCCACGATTATGATAAGTTCTATCGGATTGGTCAGGCAAGGTGATTAGAATAAAAGGCAAGATTGAAGGAAAAAACCTCCACATATAATCAAAGGTGATCAAATAAATAAGAAAGGATACGACATGTGTGTTTATTTGCCTTGCATACATCACCTGGGAATAGTCCAGATTAATCACGCAGGTGGATCTGTCTTGGTACGGATGGATTGAAGAAGGCTTCAATAGCAAGGATTCTATAGGAAGGGAATTATAGTTCATGTATCTTAATATATTTAGTATTAGGTAGTTTTGATACGGTTCCTTCCAGGAGTCATTAGTTCAGAGTATAAATATGTACTTAGGGTCATTGTAATGGATATCCAACAATCAATACAACATATTTACCTTTACGCATCTACCTTTCGGCTTCATGCTATTGCCCTAGGAGTAGGAGTAATGTAGCTTCTCGACGAGTTCCTTCTAGCAAGCTGGGCTGCATCGACCTCGATCTCCGGCAAGCTGCAAGTTCCTGTCATTAGGTGTACTAAACTTCAACTTCCGGGCGCATCGTTGACGTTGGGTCTGGTTTCATCTACCAGTTATCGAGTATCTTGGATCTTTGACTTACAACACATCGCTTTTGTCTCAATCTACGGTATTCACCAGTTATCCTACCTTGATTAAGTTTGCATCGGCTGGTATTTATCTATTCTATCGTTTTGCCATCTAGTTTGCTTTAATTAGCTCTAGATCGTATCATCGTAGACGATAGAACACTTAATAGCCTGTTGCATCTTAATCTTGGTTACCCCTCGAGTGTTGTTGGAATTGAGTTCTATTGTGATTAGATCCATCGGTTGGCAAGGTTTAGATTAGCGTCCTGCCGAGTATTTCTAGGCTGCAACTATTGAGTGTATCGTTGTGGTTTTACCTAGAAATACTGGCAGTAACATTAGTTGAATCTCCTCGGCTTGTGGCTCTAGCTACAGTGGAACAAGAGCTCAACGATGCTCTGTCTCCTATCGGCTTTCTAGCCTATGGTTACCGCCAATTGTGTTGAATTGCCTGGATAGTCGATGAACTGCCCACGCTCATCAAGTACATGGAATTGACTTCATAGCTGATATATTTATTCACCATACTTTATTTGGCTATGCCATCATCACCGCTGGTGCCAGGATTATATCGGTCCGATCGGCCGGTTGCCTCGAACTTCAAAAAGATCATCTTCACCTTGTTAGTTGAATGGTCAAACTGACTGGCACGCCCGCACACACCACATGTGCCGATCTACAGGACCTGCACCGGAGTGAAGCAAATCTCCCAGGCCTCTCGTGTGTTAGTACGTGAAGGTGACCAAACGATTTTTGCGTCAACAGATCGGAGGCAAGGTGGTCAGAATGGTGGCTGACACCACCTCGGCGCTACCATTCTCTTCTCCTCGTTGGTGACATAGGTCTACAGTTTTGCAGCGCCGCCGTGGTGGTGGGGTCGGAGGGTGCCGTGGTGGTGGGGTCGGAGGGTGCAGGGTACGCTCATGGCACCATGGTGGTGATGCGTGATGTGCCGGGCCATCCTTCCAGTGCAGACATTACGGAGGCGACGAGGAGCGAGAAGCTGCCGCAAGCAATGTTCGGCGGCAAGTTGTGAGACGCCGGGAGGCGCACCGCCGCTGGGAGGAGCGCGGCTAGGAGGAGCGTGGTCGGGAGAGCGCGCGGTGGGCGGAAGGAGTACGGCGGCCGGGAGGAGCACGGCAAGCGGATGCGCAGTGTCGGCAGGGAAGTGCAGGCGGTGGAGGGCGCTGCGCATGGGCAGCGATGGAGGGCGGCGACAGAAACGAAGGTGGAGGTACGGCGGCATGGCGGGTGGAGGCATGGCAGCGGTGTCACCTCGGTTGGGTTGCCATAGCAGTGGTCCGGAAGTGCCGAACCATGTACGTGCAGCGAGGGGTTGTATTGCTCTGGGCAAAAGTCCTCACCGACCTTCGTGCTGGTGGACATGACGGCGGTGTCCTAGGACATCGTCTTTCCCACTGAGGGCGTCATGTTGGAATTACGACCTTGCTACATAGAGTCTTCTAGGTGAAAACCCTATCCAGATCCTGGACGAGCGATGGCGGCGCCATTGGTGTCGTGCCCTCCTTGGAGGCGTCGTCTCTAGGGACCCAACTTGGTTCATGGCATTGCTGAAGCATTGTCATGGGAGGTTATAGCCGAGGGTGGCAACTCCGCTGCGTGGTGAGCTGAATGGGTGTTGCCGGCCCATGTGCAGGCGATCGAAGTTTTGGTGGCGGCCAGGGGTTGTTGCATGGTTGTTGGATTTGGCTGCTTGCAGCGGACCGCGACGGCTGACGTTGCTTGGCAGCAGTCAGTGCGGTGTGGGACTGCGTCGGAGGACGGAGCTTGCGGCAACGGCAACGTGGGACGACTAGGCTTGCAGCGGACTGCGGCGGGTTGCTCATCTTAATTGAGCTATCCGGTGTGATACATCGTCGGAAGACGGCTATGGACGAGGATGAAGCAACGAGGCGAGGTCGACACACTGCGGTGGCTTGGCTGATCAATGGAGATCTTGGGGAGCGGGGCAATATCGCTCAATACTCTGATAGCGACAAAAGAAGCGGATCCATGACATGGAGTACTGTGGCGGGCTTGGCGAGGCCCCGCGCGCGGTGTATCTTCTAGGTGACGAGAGAGAGGCAGAGTCCAACGACGGATGTGGCGAGGCCCCCGCGTGTTGTGTTATCGTGGCGGCGATTGCGAGGCAGCCTGCGAGAGGTCTAGATTCGGTGCTATCACCCTGTCAGGTGGAGAGTGATGTTACAGTGGCACTACGACGGAATGTCCTGCATGGCGGTGGCCTTCTCGGTGCGGTGCACTCTGCTTCTCGGTTCAATGTTGACGCTAGGTTACGCTCGGAGGTTTCGGTGACTTCTTAACCGTGTGTATGGTGGTATGGGCTACGGTAAGGCTTCGGTTCTATACCAATCCAACCGGCCGATGTGTTGTAGAGTTGAGTTGCGTGTGAGGGTGTGGTGCGACATGCGTTGATGACCCAATCCAACATGTCGGTATTTGCATCATTTTTTCCTTTTATTATTTCATCCGGTCTGAATTTTATCTTCTTTTTAATATAATCAGCAGCTCTCCTACATGGTTCGTTTCGAGAAGAAAAAAGCAGTGGCCCTATTGCTGTAGGTAGAGATGAGGTTCCATGCTGTATTGTAAGTTTGTAACGATTGATACAACTGTAGCCAACTTCTTGCTCAAATATTTCTGATGTAACCCTCCGCCTCTTGAGAAAAGAGTTGAGACATAATTTATCTCTACGATCGAGTTTAAAACGACTGGCGAACTAGCAGTTTTTTTTAACGACACCTAACTCCATCTTTCAAGTTACTGTGACGCCGAAACTCCAAAGTTCTTGAACAAAATTGAGCATATGTCTTTTTCAAGAAACTACTGTTTCAAGAATAAGAGGTTTCAACAAGCACGACGACGACCTAACATGTCCAGCATTGGGTACAGTATTTCCTGGTTCAGTAGTACAGGTCTCTTTCACAGGTGCCGCATCCATACCAAATGCAAGCTAACTGTATTGGACCAGGGCCAAGTGCAATGACCTTGTCATTGGCCCCTTTGTCAGGGTGTTGCCGTTGGGCAACCAGGCATGTGTGCCTCACTGTATGGTGGGCCAGAGTCCGTAACAGCCACATTTTATTGTCCACTTCATTATTCCCGGTGACGAGCTTGCAAATGCAGTAGGCATTTGGGATTGAACCTTCTTTTGGTTAAATTAATAGACACAATTATTTGCCTGGTACATATTTTGATAAAATCGTTCTTGACTTTGGGTTAAACCAAATTGCATGTTACTCTTTATTCAGGGGAATACACTAGGGAGAATCCTACTGTTATCTTGTAAAAATAATAAAACAAAGGAGTTATGCATAAAAAGAGGACGAAAGATCAACAGGAGAGGACTGAACTAAAAACTGAGGCGAAGAAGGACAAACAACTAAAACTGCAGTCTAATAAAACTAAAGCAAAACATAAGTCATCCTTGACTATGTGCAAATACAGAGAGGCTTCCATGAAGAAAGGAGCTATAGGTGTCTTCTTGTCTTGATCAGCATATCTGAAAAAAAGAATTATATAGAAGTGTACAATTGAATTGAAGAATACCACCAATATTTTAAAAATTCCCCTATGACAAAATAACTTATGTGTTATAACACATAAGCCGATAGTGATGTATTTAATAATATATTTCACTTTTTCTGCAAAATAAAAAAATACTTCACACATTATGTTTTTTTCCCAAAAACTATATGATCATATTTCGGTTCGCGATCTAGACTGGAACATGCTTGAGAGTATCTTCAGTCCAAATAAAACATACACAGTACAATAATTCCTCCTACAAATCACATGGGTCGTTAAATTAGCTCATCATGACAAGGCGACATCCACAAGACCACAAGTACCATCGGAGCACACACACAGGAATATTTGAATTGCAATGGCAGCAACAGTGCATAAGGGTAGTGGCCATCATCATGCTGGCGCAACGGCCCTAGTCCTAAGTCTGTTTTGTCCACATGTTTAGCCTCTAATCAGCAGAGCCACATGGCCTGTCCTAGCATGTAACATGCATACGCCAATCATGTGCCTCCCGTCGATCGTTTGGTTTCTTTTGTCAGTTATTGAGCCGCCGTACGATCTTGTGCTGAAGTCTTGAGGATTTAGCTGAATCATGCTTAGTTAGTTATTACTTTAATTATGGAATTACGGGCCTGCCTGCATTATTAGGACTTACAGTATTGACCAATTATGCATGTAATCACTTAGCTGGAAAGGATGTTTTGCAAGATGAGACCGGTCTTAGCTTGCTACGCCTGTGCTGTGATCACACCCATGCGCCTGTTGACACGTATCAGTTGCATGAGCGTGCCTGGTCCAGGCTCCAGAGAGCACAAAAGGGAGAGAGGTGTGTCCGAGTGTCCGTTGTGTTCTCCCAGCATGGTCTAGATTCCATTCAATCATCAAGTCAAACTGTTCGTTTGGCGCCTTGAAGGTTTTGAAGGCATTGACCAGCTAATAAGCAGCCTAACGGCAAGATGACAGCTGATGTGCTGTGCTGAGTTGCAGAATATACTGTTCTTATGCGGAGCATTTACGGAATTAACTAAAGTTTTCTACTGGTGTGCTGGAAGAAATTCAACTTGTGATTTCAGTGTTTGTTGTCGCTCATGCTACTGTAGACGACGACGTTGCTCCATTGCATCTGGACCGCTACTGCTCTGTGCCCTACCATGTTCTTCCTCCCACCCACTGTTCCATGCTTTTGGATGCTGACCATGCATCGGCTCTGCCTCCTTGCCGTTTCAAATCCTCCAGCTTTGCTAGCTATAGCCTTTCCCCTTTGTAACCTACAGTAGCTAGGTACCAGGCCGGCCCTCGCTCGCCCCCATGCGGCAGTAGCTTCCAAACGCATTTTTGAATTAAAGATGTCGTCGTCCTGATCATGCGCATCTATCTATAGACCCTGGATCGATCGAGCGGCGCAATAATGCCATATGGCTGTAGTATTAGTATATCCTTCAGAAATAAAAATCGCAGCATCACCAGCACATGGCCGGCGATCGCCGGCCGTCGTCGACCTCTATAAATAGGCCTCGCCACATGGCCATGTCCATTCGCTCTCCAGCCTCCTCATCTCCCAGCTCGCTCACCAATTTTCATAAGCTCTTCGCGCTCATCACTAGCTCTCCTCTTACAATTCTCTAAATTAAACCAACATTTGGAAGATGGTTCACCGGCCGGCTGCAGCCGATCAGGCGGCGGCTGCGGCGAGAGGCGCCGGGAGGCGGCACCAGCAGCAGCAGCATCAGGCGCAGGAGCTGGTGCTGCGGCGGCTGCTGCCGTGCAACAAGGGGAAGGCGTGCCGGTTCAAGCGCAGCAGCTTCAGCGAGGAGGACGACGCCGCGTCCTCTGCCATGCTCCTCCTCGCCTGCGTCGTCTGCGCCCCCTCCCTTTGATGATTGATGATCAGTTATTACGACCAACGTGCTATATAGTGGTGATATGGAGTTAGTACAACTTGACTGTGGAGATCGAACAATTAGGCTCTGCTCACTTCACAATATTCTTGTTGTTTCCATGTGATGCGTGCCCCTGCTTGGGTCTAGAAAATGTTCGACATGTAGTGGTCTTCAATGATTCGTTCTCTCGCCATTTATGGTTTGCAAGGAAATTCTTTCTTTTGGTCGGTCAGTGGTCGTTCACCTGCCAAATGCACGGTGTTTAACTGTCGTATTAAAAAAATGGAGCTAATAATTTTGACTTTTTTTTTATGAAACATAATTGTGACTTTGTGAGGTTGCCATGGGAATGAACAATTGGACTGATCGATATGGTTGTACAGGAGAGATGCGTAGAAACATAGCATTGATGTGCGTAACTGCGTGCAATGTGCTGACCTGAAATTGAACCAAATAGAGGGGCTGGATGATTCAGGCAAATCTTGGTGTGGCGGCCGGCAAAGAATGGATTATGGTAGTACGGAACACTTACATCTTTCTTTCTTTCTGAACCAAAATTTTATAATGCTCACGCAAGTAAGAGAGGCATTCAGACATCGAAGGGAGCCCTTGTTCTCCATATCTATTTGTTAATTCCAAGATGAACCTCAATTTTTTATTTACTCTCTCAAGTAAAGTGAGGATCTTTTATTCAAAAAAATAAAGGAGACATAAAACATAACATCAACATATGCTGCAATGTTTTGAGATTTTCTTAATGCATATGCCATAGTCTTCATTTATTTGGAGTACTGTGTACTCTTATTGCTCCACGCTATACGCACCAGCCACACTGCTAGATAATTTTAACCTTTCTTTATCTAACCAATTAAACTTTCATGAGATTTTCCTGCGATGATCCTACGAAACTCACGTTTTTTAAATGCCGGAGGCTTGAAATGTAATAAGAATTGGTTGAGTGTAAAACTCTTATAGAGGCAGAAATAAAATTCCTTTTTCTAAAAAAAGACAGCATACTCTTCTTTTATTCATTTCATGAGTTGTGAAGAGTACTCCATCCAGTGTGGGCTCCACGGGGCAGGTCTACTGGCACTCTGGCAGTGTGGTCATTCAGCCTGAAGGAATTGAGAGAGGGAGAGAGAGCAGGAAAGCCGTGCTGGGCCGGGCCAGCCGGCCACACGCAAAGAACCAAAAGTAGATGAAGCCCAGCCCAACACGAGTAGCAGCCCAGTGCCGCCCATTCGTTATATGTTCCCGGCTTCCTGCCATTCCATTTTCCTCCAAACTATCCCACAGCAAAATAAAAGGTCAATATCGTGTATTTAGGTGTATATATCTGTTGACGTCGGATTTTGACACGTGTTAACGTCGGTGTCAAAGGAGAGGAAGGTGGCCGATGCGGCAGGCAAGAAGCTACAGTTGGAGAATCGACCGATAAAGCTACAGTGTTTCGGCTGATTGGCTGAGGGAGTCAATGAAGACTGGCCGATTGGAGGTCAGAACGGCTTAACCGATGTGGGCATAAAATGGGCCAAGGAGGTTATTAGCCGAAAATGAAGATTGGCCCGTGGGAAAATAATAACTAACTTCGATGTGGGTTGTGTCCGTGTGTAAATATTTGTTATCTTTAAATTAGAGAAAAATCCTAATCGGTTAGGAAATCAGTTGTAACAGGGCATAAATAGCTATCTCGTAAGACTTGTAAAACAACACATCGATCAATAATACAGATCTACTTTTCCTACGTACTTTACTTTCAAGTCGGCGACTTCGCCAAATACTTTTCTTTTCATGAGTTCGTACGAGTTGACAAGGCTGCATCAACACGACCTCCGGCCAATTTGTAAGTTCCTCTTATCGAGTAATATCTAAGCTTTAACTTCGGGCGTATCACTGTTGTTTCGTTTAGATTTATTCACTAGTTATCGATATTTACTAGAATTATAGTTTTTACCTGTTGTTTTAGTTTTTATCACTAGTTATCCAGCTTGAGACACGAACTGTCGGCTTTTTATCAATATTCTTTGTTTATTATCATATAGCTGATTAGATCTGTTTCAAGTGTTGCTTTTGTAGCATTGTTTAGGTTGCTCCAGTAGTCCTTTTTACAATCGCTACGTGATCATCGGCTATTTTATAGCCGATCATCTCTACAGTAATTCAGCCAATTCACTGATACATCCTTCAAAACAGATCGGAACTTTAGCCGATCGAAACCATGTAATTTAACGCTTTCCTTATCAATCAACAGGTCAGATTGACTGCCATGCCGCGTGAACCGCACCAGGACGACAACCTGAACAGGAGTTAAGCAGATTCTCGCGGGTCGTGTGTCCGACGCAGAAGCCGAAGTCTTTGTGCGATTTTTAGCGTCAACAATATCATAGGGAGTGACTACAAATTACTCGAGTGATTTCTATTTGGCTATCAATCGATTTTTTTCAACCAATCGAATGATGCCACGTAGCAGTGTTAGGAGGGGAAAAAAATTCGAGTGCCAACCAAACCAAATTCCAGTTGATTATTAATCAAGAAGAGATATCCGCACAAATCGAGGTAAATCTGAACCGGCATCAACTAGAAAGTGGACTGTTCACGCTCACGGAGGTGGACCGAGACGTGGTGGCTGGTGTTGCTTGGCTGAGCCGCGTACGGGACGTAACGGGAGTGGTTGGCGCATGTCTGGGCGAGGAGCAGCGGGAGAGTGCAGGACATGACCATGACCTGAATGACGATGATCTCGAGTTTGGCGGCTGAGAGGTGTTCAGGTGTCTCGGTGATGACCAGGATGGATGGGCCGATTGAAATGCGATTATGCAAAGAATCGACTGATGATGAATTGATGATCCAGGCTGCAACAAAAAAAAAACAAATACAGCCAACAGACAAAACAATAACAAACAAACAAAAAGTAACAATACAGCCCACAGACAAAACAATAACAACCATTCGAGCAGACGAGGATGGGCCGTACTTTATACAAGCAGAAACAACAACAAAAATACAGCCCAAAACGTAAAACTGACGGAAAACGAAAATCGATTGATGTAATTCAATCCACCTTTTGAAATGCCTGTTTGTTTAATGATGTGCAATTGTTGACTCTGCACCCAAAAAAGATGCTCGAAAAATACCGTCCGGAATTTATGATGTTGCCATGGTGTGCATCTGCCTCCTCATAAAGTTTAATTTAACCCGAATTCAAAATGTACAACAAGTAAAGAAAAAAAGCGAAATAAGTATGGACAGTTTCTGCTGTGGTGTCGTCAACTTTCCTCGTCAGTTATCCTGGAGATATATATAAAGCAACGGCTCAGCGCTCGACTTCAACTCATATAAATTTCTTCAGGTCAATGAACCTCTCCTCTCTGTATATCATTCACCTCATCCTCATTTGTTCCCCTGCTCTGCTGGATCTAGCCCGTAGAACCATTGCCCGTAGCTCAAGTAGCTCGTAGAACCATTGCCCGTTGGCATGCTTATTTCACTATTCCACCAGGCAAGATGGGGGGAGAATTCTTGCTAGCAAGTGGATGATGAGACAAGACTAACACTGCTTGATTGGGAATGAGCGGCATCAACAGACTCGTGATAACAACCTGGTGGCTTCGTTGTCACTCCGAAATCTTGCGCTACACGAGCGCCTCGTGTCAGCTTGGTAAGGTACTCCTCATGGCGTGGAAGCGTCGGATATTTGCTAGAGCATTATATTAGAACGACGCAGGTTTCTCAAAAGAGAGAGAGAGAGAGAGAACGACGCAGTGGTCAAGGCACAGTGCTGGTGACCGTTGTCATGGCCATCCAGATACAAGTTCATGTTCCTAGGTAGATAGTGGTGTTGATATTCTAACACCACTATTAAAGAGCGGTTGTTTCTTCCGACCGTCGTGGTTATTTTGCAAAAAAGTCTCTCAACTTTTTTTAATCAACCCGCAGTCCTTGAAATAAGACTTGTTGTTTTTGCTAAAAAGTCCCTGTGCCATCCACCCGTCCGTGTCCTATCCCCTCCCCCCTCCCGTGAGCTCCTCTTCCAGTCTGCCGCCGGCCCCCTCGCCATCCTCCGGCCGCCCGCACCACCGCCTGCCGTGGTGCCCTCCTCCTCCAGTCTCTTTCCCTCGCCGTCTGCTGCCGCCGGCCCCGTCCGCATCCGGCCCCCTCACCATCCTCCGGCTGTCCACACCGACACTGCCAACGATCTCCGTCGTCTCGAAGCAGACGGTTCGGCCCCGCCGGCACATCGGCGGTTGGAGACCTCAGCCTCTCGGTCTCGGACATGCCCATGCTTTCGTGCCACTACATCCAGGAGGGGCTCTTCTTCTGACCTCCCGGTGTGGCGATGGCCTCGCTGGTGCCGTCGCTCATCGCAGCGCTCTCACACGCGCTCGGTGTCTTCCTTGCCCTCGCCAGCCAGCTCATGGTGGGTTCTGCCATGGGAGATCGACTCCCAATCAGCGGAGTATTCTGATACTATTCTCTCTCTTAACCAACAAGAACTCGAACTTGATTCGTACTCATCAAGAACTTCTTTAATTTGGTATTTTCTGATCTAATATAAATAGAAGAGGAGAAATATTGGGCCCTCCTGAACTCATCAGGCACCAATCCTGATTTGGGTGTTTGTGATCTCATCGATCGCCTTAGCTGGCCGCCTCCGTCCCCCAAAACTTCTCTCGGCTCTAGCCCGTCCGATTGTCCGTTTCATCGTCCGCCCTGGCTGGCGAGTCCTCACGGCAGGTTCGTTCTCCAAGGTGTTCCTCGCGCCAAGTTAGGTAATTAACTTCTTCCTGGATGAATCTGCCTCGCGATCCGGACACGGATGCTGTTTCTCCGGTTCGATTGTTAGGTTCCTGGGTGTTGGATCGGTAGATTTTGGTGTGGAATAATACTCGCTCTGCTAACTTAGTGTTCTTTGTGTTTTGGTGGTTGCTCTCTGCTTTCTTATGCTCTGTAGTGGATTTTTAAGTTTTACCAATCGTCTAGATTGTCTGATGTTCAGGTGCAAGCTTCCTAACAGATTATATTTGATGACATGTTGCTCTCTGCTTTCTTATGCTCTGTAGTGGATTTTTAAGTTTTACCAATCGTCTAGATTGTCTGATGTTCAGGTGCAAGCTTCCTAACAGATTATATTTGATGACATGTTGCAACTCTAGATTGCGGTGAAGTGCCTAGCATTTTATTGTTCTCTGGACGACTACGTGATTTTGTTTATAAAGCGAGACGATAGAGTTCAGTTTGGTTGATCAATGGGGTAAAACGGATTAGAACGTTTAATCACCCAGTGGAAATTGTAAAGACTCATGCTTTATTTTTTGCAGATAATGGATTCGAACGTTGAATCACCCGGTGGTGTGGATCTTGATGATAGGCTATTTAAAAAAAAATTGAAATATTCTGAATCGATTGTTTCCGAATCAGATAACCAGATTGATTGTTGTGACCCATTGGAACCACATCCATCACTAGATTTAATTAAGCAATCAGACGTAATTAAGCAATCAGAAGAACATAGCAAAACTAAGGTTGACGAAGCATATGATTATCTCCCAAAATATATTTGGTATTTTTTTTCATTATATACATTGTTAGTTCCCTCGGTTATGATTGTTCAAATTACTTGACTTTTGGCAGATTATACAATGAGCGATCTAGATTATTGTGCTCAAATAGCAATAGAAACATCTTTGGAATCTGATCTACTAGTGAACATAAACGATATATCTATCAAACAAAAAGAATTGTTGTGCCTGCTAGATCAAAGCAAATATGTGGATGATGATCTTTTATAAAATACTTTATGAATATTATATCATTAATGACTGTTGATGTATCTTTTAATCTTTATAGGTAATCAACGCATATATATGTTTGTATAAAGGATACGGCTCATCTACAAAATATGAATGGTATTAAAATATATTATGAGAATCCTTTTGTTTCAGGACTGTTAAAAAGAGATGGACTATTTGGAATAAATGAAGGTGGCAACTTTATTACGGAGATTGTGAAAAAATATCTAAAACATGAAATGGTAACATCTATTTTTGTATTTTTCATATATTACAAATTCTAGGTTTGGATTTTTTTTAATTTTTTTTGCATGTCTGCAACTAATTCAATGTCTTACTTATAGATTCTACTTCCAGTAAATATAGAAGAAACACATTGGTATTTAGCTATTCTTAACGTAAAAAATTGTGAGATACAAGTATTGGACTCATTATGTTCGAAGTTCCATTGAGATGACCTCACTAATATGGTAAGTTGCTATAGCATTTATCACCCTTTATTTATGTAATAACATATTCTATATGATCCACCACTTATGTGAATAGCTTTAGCTATTTATTAATATATTCAATTTATTTACAGCTAAAAGGACTGCGATGGCATTTGAGCATTCTTGAAAAATAGGAAGAGTTGATTGACCATAATTGGAAAAACCTGCAAGTTACTGAATGGACGATCATAAAACAATCGGAAGAACCAATCCAAAAAGATAGGTGTGCTTCACCTCATTAACCTAATAATGTTCACACTATTAAAGCAATGTTTAAGAAGCCACCAGATTGCTCCCAATGGGCAAGGGCTAGAAATTATCACATCAATGCACTTGCATTTTTTTTTCTTATTTGTTGTGAGGAAACTTGATATGCTAACACAACAGATCTTTAGTCATACATTTTTTTTGCTGATACCTGCTTCTAAAATCATGCGACCCTTTCTTGCATAGGTTTCTGGGCACTATCTTCACATTCAATTCGATTACCAAAGAAACACAATTTCTTTTGATGCTTATGAGGTGAACTGGTGTACCAAAACAGGTTTCATTGGTAGTCTTGGCACAAAATGAAATGCTTCTTTCTGATAAACTTTAATAGTTTTTACATAATCATCTCATACCAGAAGCTCCTTGTGTTGTTCTGTGGCTTCTTCCATTGTTCTAATACTTTGTCATGACTATTTTCAAACAAATTGTAACTCACTTGTCAAGTATTTTCTAATAGGCCCCGGTAATCCACGCACTGTCCAATATATTCTGATTAAAATTGGCTCTCATTTTTTTTTGTATGCTAGAAGATATTTTGGTTGTTTGCTGTTTGATTTTATCATGTAGAGCCTACAATATGGTTGTGCAACATGTCTCTAACACTCTTGTGCACGCCCAGCATGATTTTGAGACCTACCAATTAAGTCACAAAATGGATCCCATTCTCACCGATCTTGGTCTTTTAGTTATCTCCCTCTGGTACACTGGCTGTTTCCTTCTGTGTTTCATGCTAGGCAACAACAGGAAAATTGTCTCTTGTAGTTTATTCAATCTATGTATCTTCTATAAAATTCTTTGCCTTTTTTTTCAATAATTATTCTTCTGTAACCATACAGCTCACCTTGTGGTCTATTTATGGTCAAGTTTATGGAATACTAGACTGGAGAGACACTATTTCATGCTATTACACAGGTATATTTTATATAGTTGATGTCATATTAAGTTTTATACTTACCCACATTCATTGCTACTTTACAGGAAGATATTAGTCAATTTAGATAGAAGTTAGCCGGTATACTGTTATGTTGGAAAACAAACACAGTAGAAATGACTACCAAGTCTGTACAAAATCATGGCACTGAGAAAAATTCAAATGATGTTGTGATATTGGAAAGTCAAGATGATGGAATGAAATCCAAAGATTTAGAATCATTATCTGTTCATGAAATGAAATCCAAAGAATTAGAGTCATTATCAGATCAAAATAAATACCAGTCACTAATGTCTATTCTTTCTACGATGAGTGTGCAAGAGTTACTTGGCGGCCTTTGCGACTACATCAAATCAATCAATTGTGCAGAAACATTGAAGTAAGCCACTTCAAATTACTACTGCTCAACATTTTTTTTAGTTTTCGAATACAATTTAGAGCATACACTATTTGCTTTTCCTAATAATTTTTAGGAACGTATGGATCAAAAACTCCAAGCCATATTCCATTACCTTGACTGTCAAAAAGCTGCAAGAAATGATAAATGAGGATGTACCCATGGACTGTGATTGTTTAAATTTAGTCATACGAAAGATTATGTTCGACAACATTGAAATAGTGAAGAAGACCAAAGGAACAGTATCAAAGCATTGTCTGGACATGCAATTTTAGGTATGTTCTTATATGTTATCAAGTGTCTATATACATGTACACATCCCTTGTGATCACCTTTCTAAATAATTATTATTTAATTTCCTAGGTTACTACAGATTTTGGATGACACCCGAACTACCGTAAAAACTTGGATGTGGAACGGCTAGCAAAGACCGTTCGTAGCTGGCCTGGTATTACATATAGTGTTCCAAGATGCAAAACAGTAAGGAACATATCTCTACACCTATCACCACCACCGTTGCTTTCACTATTCTAACAACTTGCCAAATGCAGATTCTTATGCCAGTAGAATTCAATGGTGGCTTCATTCTAATTGTACTCAATAAAGACATCAGAACAGTATACATTTTGGATCCAACTCCTCTTAATCCCATTTACCAATACAACCCAAATGCAAGACATGTGAAGAAACTTTTATGGATAGCTGAATACTTACCAAAAGCCATGTCAAAAATATGCCCTGGGTCTATATGGAATGAGGATATTTCCTGTGGCGTCAAATAATCATACCTAATGTTCCAATTTATAACAGGTATTTAAATATACTAACTTTTTTGTTGTCTTTGAATCATTTTTAGAGTATTATTTATAACTTTGATTATTAAAAAATCTATCTTGTACCAGGGAACTATCCGGTTATCTTGTTTCCCTCTTTATGTCCGCATGGAAAGATGTAGAACTACAATTGCCAGTTTTAAAGGTCAGTATCATGGAACTTTTAAATTAATGTTGTTTATTTAAATATACAAATTTACTGTTGATTGTTTACCTTACAAAAAATTATAAATCTACAGGATGGGTACGAGCTCAAAAAGCGAATTGCCCCTCCGGTGTCCTGGACTTCATAAGTTGTATCTGCAATACTCAAGAGTGAAAAGAAAGAGGACGATGTCAATATGAGTGTATCAAAAGAAGCTTAAAACATTCAAATGATGAAGATAAATTGTATCAAATCATGGTACCTATTATGCTTATGTGATTAGCACAATTTATTTGAGTTGCAACAAACCTTTTGTACCGTGTCTTGATCCAAGTGTGCGAGCATATGTGTCACTGCATGCCAATGGCATGTTGTCATTGTGATTTGTCAGATATAATCCATTTCATGTGTAGAGTCCATCATGAAATGTGGCCTCATGGAGAAACATTTTTTATGCTTCTTTTATGAACAGTTATGTTAATTTCAAGATGTCTACAAAAACTTGTGACTTTTTATGCTATCATTGACCTGGAGATTTGATTTCGAGAGAGGCAATTTTAAAGAAGATGAAGAAAAGTGAAAGTTTTTCAGAAAATAAAAAAATGGAAGTGTTTCGGTGGCATTTGAGAAGTCATCGTAGATGTGCATTCTAACCTGAAACATCAATATAGACATGTAAAGAACCGTAGCAACGCACGGGCATTTCTACTAGTAATCCTTAAAGGATGATGTTGCTTTCTTCCATGATGGCCGGATCCTAAGATCGTAGCCTCACCTGAGATGATCATGATGCAGGTTCCTGTTTCCGGCCTCAATGATGAAATCTGTCACAAATTTGGGGGCATTATTACGATTGCTACAGCAGCAATGCAGCATGATCCTATCTGGCTTCGTCTTCAATTGCAAGTGTCTTGGTGCCCCCGTGACTAAAGATCCATGATGTTCCTGATGTGAGCAAGAGCGCTGAATTGTTGTGAGCTCAGACTATGCCATGCCCGTGAGGTGGGGCACTGCGGTGGTAGAGTGCGTGCGTGCCCGTGCTGGTGTCCTCTGGATCTCTTTTCCCCTTCCTGTGTTCTGGACGGCGGGGCATGGCCGGCAGCGGCCTGAGCGTCGAGGCGGTGGTGGCTGGCTGCGGAGGATTTGGTGCACTGGCCCATGGGCTCGGGGTCAACGGCGAGGCCGAGGGCGGCGGACAGGTGAGAGTGTCTCATGGCGGGGCGAGGCTTCCCGTTGGAACGGGAGCCGTCACCGGCGCCGTGGCCGCAGCATAGACCGTGGTGAACACATTGGCAAATCGATCCCTGGATAGTTCCAGAACCTTGCAAAATACCCCCTGATTTGGATCGCGATTATTAATCCGGATCCAAAATTTATAAACAGGACCCTGATAGTCGCGATCCATATTTTTGCAAATAGGCCCCTCGTCTGGGCCGCAATGTTCGGTGGCGGATTGAAGCGGAGGAGGACCGGCGCGCGGCGGCGGCGGCGGCGGCGCCATACTCCATGTTGAGGAGATCTCAGAGGTCCGGTCGGTTGTCCCCAGTAGATGGCCTGCGCGGTGGGCAGTCCCTGATAGTGTGAGGACGGCAAAGGCCGACGCGTCAGCCGGCGGTTAACGACGGGGGAGATGACCGCGAAAGGTTGTTCCTTCTTCATTACCAACATTGAGCCCGCGGAACGCGGATTGCTTCATTTCAGTCTTCGCTGCAGGGTTACATTGCTTGGCCCGCTGAATCTGAACATCTGATTGGAACAAAAGAATGCTTGTACATCTGAATAGAATGTGTTGCAGCAGCTGACTGGCACGCCACTTCTGAACCCTGAAGAGGCTGCTGAGAATGTCTCGGGCATTTATAATTCAAACTGATGCAGAATATTCAGAAATGAGTGTATACCGTAAATATTCGTACCACTCTTCTACGGACAGTACCGAAGCAAACTCTGCTAATAATCTGAGACACTAATCAACAAAAATCCTAGTACTACTGACACAGCAGTCTTCTCTTCCTAATCCTGTTCATTTTGGAGCACTTTGATTAGGTTCAGGTTCTTCTGCACCTTTAAACTTTGTTTAGTCTCAGGTCCTAGTTCCTGTTTTGCCAATTTTGGGGTGTATTGGAACTTCAGTAGTCACAACTGTGATAACCAACTGAATTTTTAGCGTGACACACGCTTTCGCTCTCGTATGTCATCTGGACGATATTGATCTGTTAGAAATTTGACTATGTCACAGGTCCTTTGGATGCCTTTGTTGTATCGAAGAGATATCTATTCAAAATATTTATGACTCATGGTAGCAGAAAATATTTAACGTGCATAAGAAAAGACATGGTTCTAGAGAAGTGCTACCTCTGGTAATAATTTTATGACATTTTGGGCAGCAAATTTGATTTGTAATTACTATTCTTGAGGGTGATAGTTACATTTTACTGTCCAAAACGTCATCAAACAATGGCCAGAGGGAGTAGCAACTTTTTTAAAATTTTTTGCTACTGTTAAAATAGTAACTTGTAAAGAAAACTTGGAGTCAGATATCCAACCTGGCGTCTGGTTTTGATTTGGTGAGCTGCGCGTGCGTGATTGTGTTTGGATACACACATCACACTATCAACTGAGAATAACGGCATGTTTGGGTAGAGGAGGCTGGGATCTAAATCCTCATATTGCTTTGAATTTCAGCTGAATTTCAAACATTGCTAAGAAGAAGAAGCTGCTATGAAGTTGTTGTGAGATCGTGCTGAGTTCTAGGCGTGCACAGCCCCTAGTCGACTGCATGTGAAGATTGAAGCCTTCGTTTCCATGATTGAGCGTATATCTCTGATATCTCTCTTTATATCTTTTTACGTGATACTATAGATGTTATTCACTAATGATGTCACTATATGTATAAAATTTTATTCTGATAATATATATAGGTATATATAGGTAGCACTGGTTTTATTTTAAAATTGGAGGTGACAACGTAGAAATAGATTCAAGTCGCACGTAGAACCATTGGCATGCTTAACTCCATTTCACCATGCGACCCGGCCAGTTGGGAGGAGAGTTCTCCTCCCACCAAGTTTGTGGATGACAAGACAAGACCAACGCTGCTTAGGAACGAGCGGCATCAGTAACACAAGAGACTCGTGACGATTACGAGCTGGCTCCGTTGGTAATTTGATAGCTTTTGGTGTGTCAGTACGTGCTTAGTGCAAGCTCGACAGGATAGACGACGTCAGAAGTGAAATGTGTCATAAACTTGGGGACATATTACGCGCGATATGCCAGTCTGAATTTTGGTTTTTAATGAATTCCACGAGTCACAGATGTAAGGAGAATATGCGATGCCGTTGACTTGACATCATCAAAGTATCTTCAAAGTGTGCAAAAGCTCGGCCAGAACGCTCTACATTTGGCACTGATGGACCTGTATCTTCTAGAACCTAACCAAATATCTCACCTGTCGCTCTCGCATTGCTCGCCGATACAACAAGTGCTCGTCAGTGCACACCAATATATGCAAATCGACGCTTGAAACATACACAAATACACAGCAGGAAACTACATACTCCAAAACCCCACAGCGCAAACGTTCCCAATCCCATCTCCTCGTCGATGGCTGCAAGCATGTAACGAGTAAAGTTTATAATTCTTTTTTATCCTGAGGTTTTGCCAGTTTGAAACTCTTTGATATCTCCCTTGCTTCTGATGGTGTCGGCTTTATAGTGTAAGTGTATTGCTTTCTTTCTTGGTACACTGATGAGCAGCCCCATCTCGGATCTTCCTTCTTCCATTGCTCATTCAACGACCCAACAGGTTGCTAATTGGACAGGTGCTTGTGGCTCATGTTTGCCTTATTGCCGGCAATTTTGTGCTGAACCTGGTGGAGTGCGTTCTGTTTTCGCGAAGTAATTATAGAGATAGTAACTGTCTATGCTGTAGCAACTGTAGTGTGTACAGCAAAAGGAAGGCAAATCTTGTGCATTTAGGAGTATGTATCATCTGCATGTTAGGTGTTACTGTAATTCTATTCACATATTCAAGTGCCTGTTTTTCCTGCGTGATGTTAATGCATGAGCTATATATGTGCAATTGGTGACTCTACATCTAGTGGGCCACACGCTCCCGTGTTTGCGAGATAAATAAAAGGAAAAAAGTTAAATAAGTAATTACTGTTTTTGCTGTAGTGATATTATATCTTTTCCTGTCAGACTGTCAGTTATCCAATTGAGATATATCTAGAGAAGCGCTCGACATCAACTTATATCTAGGAGTATTTCTTCAGGTCAATCAATCTGTCCAATATATATATACCTTTCACCTCATCCTCATTTCTTCCCATGCTTATCTGCTAGCTCTAGCTCGTATGTCCTCCAATTCCTCTCTGGAACATGCAACGAGGAACACCCAGCACAGTATGTGGGAAATAGATTCAAGTAGCTTAGCGCGTAGAACCATGTTGTATTGCATGCTTAACTCTATTTCACCATGCCACCCAGCCAGCTAGGGCCTAGCTAGGAGGAGAAATTTATCCAGCACGTTTAGGCAGTGGTGGATCATAATTCATAAGACAAGATTAACAATGTATGTTTGGGAATGAGCGGCATCAGCAACACAACAGACTAACTCAAATTGCCAGGTGGTCCCACTGTTAGGACTTCAACTTGTGCTGCGTCAGCGTCTAGTGCGAGATTGTCGTGGAACGCACCTTGATCAAAGAGCTGTAGTATGATGTAATAGTGGTGTTTCTAGCAGCTTTTCTTGATCGCTTACATGGGAAAATAGATGGAATTTGTCGCAAATGTGGGGAATGTGTCTAATTCACTGGTTTACATTGGGATGTCTAGTACTAAACAAAGGGGATATCTATTAAGCTGCACCAAAGAAACAATTAACCTAGGAAAACGACTAGTTCAACTAGAGGAAGCACAGCTGGATTTAATTTTTCACTGCATCGAAAGTGTCTTGGTGTCCCATGCAGGCTAAAGATCCATGACGTTCCTAACGTGAGTACGAGGGCTGAATTAATGTGAGCTCAGAAGATTCACGCACTTGCAGGACGAGTTCATCACAGGCTTCAGGGCCATGATGTCACAGGAATTAATCCACCCAATCGAACGGTGCAAATTGCAGAGCATGAGAGCATGAAGGGATAACCCTCCGTCTTAGTTTCATTTTATCACTTACTTTACTGATGTCTTCATATTTGATTACGAAGCCAAGAGCATCATTTGAGAACTGAGATTTCAATGGGAAGGCATCCATGACAAGGGATAGATTGGTTCCTCGGGGAAATTAGATAAAGATTAAGTTGCCCTAACAGGGTCGTGTAGTTATCTTAATGTTTTGTCTGCTGTAAGATTTGTGTGGTTTTTTAAAAAAAGACTACTTGAGCAATTCTCAACATTGGATTATCCCTGAGAACAGTGGAAGATCTTCATTGTTTTGCTTGATCAGTTTGTTGCGCTTTTTAGATTAAGGAAAATATCCGGCCTCAACCATTCTCATTGAAATCAGTTTGATGTTATGACTTGTGCAGTAGCTACAGAGAAACATTTGAAAAAATTTATAGCAGCATCCTCATCTTGTAAATTAATAGTGTTAATGATACAATTCATGCCAACTTTCTAAAGTTAAAGTATGCCTTGGATATTCCAATTGTTCATCAGTGTCTTCTCTGCTTCTTCTTATGAATTATCGTCGGAAGGTGTTGGACACCCACCCACATTTAGTATCTGGACGTGTTGATGTGGTAATATTTGCCATCAGGATTACGGCACACGTCTATACTAAGTTACTGTCTAGTACACGTGAACAAATACAGATCTTTCTTACTTTTCTCACAAATAGTATGAAATCTATATTTACGCACCAGTATGATATGTGACTTTAATGTTCGCCTACCGATACTGAAATCCTTCCATAAAACTAACTTATTTGATAATCCAACTAGCTACATTTCACTTGTTTCTGTTGCACGTCGATCTTTGTCTGAAAATTTCATCAACACCATCATGCTTTTTAACAGTATAGGTGTGCTGTGATGATGAAGATTATAGGACAAACATGACATTTTCTGATTGAGTGGCATCAGGAAGACAAATAAGGTGACGAGAACAGAGATGCCAAGTAAGAGGGTTCGAGTTGGATTCCTTCGAGCTAGGCATCGTACAATATCATCAGTAATCTGCTAGACCTAGGATATAAGCATCATTATTGGGTAGCAAAGTGTCCTTAATTACAGCTCGGTCAAAGGCATGGTTACATCTAATTGCTGATGAGCAGAGTGAACAGAAATCATATATGTATTAGTCCAGGTCCAGGACTAGTTTAAGGTACTGTTTGATTCACATGTGCAAGAGTGCTTAATTACTTTGTTCTAGAGTCTAGACGAATGATTTGACTGGTGTACCGTTTCCGCTGGTTCATGAATCACCGGGTTTGCAAGTGGCTTCAACGAACCGGTCCATTATATTAGCTTTTGCTTTGTTTACTAGCTCTTCTTCCTCTGAGCACACACTGAGTTCCTATCCTTGGATTCATCTTCGTATGACACCGAGTTGAGAAAGGCGAGAGTGTGGTGAACTAGCTAGGGTGCATGGGAACACACCACTGCATAGTGCATCTTTGAAAACCTTGAACAATAGCCTATTTCCTGGTGCCTCGCATCCCTACACAGTAATAGAGATTTATAGTTTTATTTACCTTACTGTACTACAGCACCTGACACACTAATCTTCCTTCATTTCTACTGTTATTTGCTCGATCAGTCTGGCTCGCTTCGCTGGTGGGTGTGCAAGCATGAAGTTCTCAAGACAGATGTAATATGATGCTGGTAGCAAATATATAATACTCTACATTAAAGTACTATATATATATATATATATATATATATATGATGATGGTTGGTCTACTATTTTTTCTACTACTTGATGCTCCCTCTGTTACAAATTGTAAGTTATTTTTTACTTTTTAGGTGCATAGATGTTTGTATATACCTAAATATAGTGTATGTCCAGGTGCATAGAAAAGCCAAAACAACCTACAATTTGGAACGGAGGGAGTACTATTTTTAGCATTCACGCGGCATGATTGTTTAATCTCTGCTTCCACGCTGCAGGACATATCCAATACATTGAAACGTGATTTGTTCGGATACAACAAGTGTTCAACTCAAAAGATTAAAGAATAAACTTAAAAAACACTGGGTCCACTTATCTTTTATTCTGCTTCTTTGTTGCACATAAAGTTGTCATTTTCTACTCGCTAAGAACACATATAACTGAAAGTACTTCTGTTTTTGGTCAATAGAGATTAGTTGGATTACGTACTATGCAAAAATGCTCAAACACCCTAGGTTCTCGCCTTCACGGTAACATTGGTAGTAGTCTGAAACCAGCGCACTTCTTTTCCTCCCGGAGTAAAACATTGATATGTTTGTCCTGTGACTAGCAGAGCAAGAGCAATGCAGACAGCCGCCTGAAACTACAGGACGGTACTAGATCTCCCAAGTTCATGGCTAGGGTTACATAGAGACTAACCCTAATACATCTTCATTAAAATCAGATTCTTTTAGATGGCACTGTTCAGAGCGAGCTGCAAAAAGGCAAAGATGGTACTAGCTAACTGCTAAATCAAATATATAGTGCTGAACATATTTAAGTAGTGCTTCTACTAAAAGTACTAGTAATAGTCAGTTCAATCTTACTATTACTAATTGGAGGCTCCTTTTGAAACCTACAGGTGAAGCCACTTAGGATTTCTAAGTGGACACTCTAGAAAAATAGAGAAATCATAGAAACAAAAAAGCAAAACATCCGACCATCAATCGATAAATTCAAATCATCATAGCCATTGGATCTATTATATTTTCTAAAAAATTACCCACCTATACCATTATGAAAATAGCCTAAAGTAACCCCCTAAATATATATATAAATTACCCACATATGCCATTATATAAATTAAACTAAATCAACTCCCTAATCTTCATCAAAATTACCTATGTATGCTATTATAAATAATATTTAAAATAACCCCCTAATTTGCAACTTGCCCGCCACTATTACTTAAAAACGTAATCCCTTAAATTTGCATCTATATTACCCACACATGCCATTATTAAAAATAACATGAGGTAACCCTACGTTTGAATCAAATAACCTTAATTAAAAATATACATCAATATATGATTCTAGATCATCTATATCTTGCACTATTGGTATACGATATAATAATTAAGGTCTATACGCATGATGTGTGTCACCATTTATAAAGATATAAGGTGATGTGAATATAGATTTCAATGTTATAATTGTATCTCAAACTTAGGGTTCATTAAATAAATTCAAGCGCGTACTTGCGATGCAATGTGAAAAGTTAAAGATTATAAATGTGGATGAAAATATTATAGAGTAATTACTAACTAAAATCTATCACAATTGGATGAAGATATTAAGTATATATCTATATAAGTATTGTGTTCGAATATTTAACAAATAAGAGGTAGTTTATGGTAATAGTTTTGTAGCAATGTAGTCTCATTTTTTTCGTTGGAGGCTCCACATTAGTTCCCACGAGACAAGATAGAAAAAAGAGACAAATTCTTATAAAAATTAAAAATATCAAACACCAATCCTGTAAACTCTAATAATCATAGCTATTGATCTATTATATTTTCTAAAAAGTTATCCACCACTATTATTGTGAAAATATTACAAAAAGTAAGCTCTAAACCTACATCTAAATTACCTAGCTCAGCTATTATAAAAAATAATCTAAAGTAACCCCATAATATTCATCCAATTTACTAATACATATCATTATAAATCCAATTTACTAATACATATCATTATAAAGCATAACTTAAAATGTCATTCTAAAATTTATCTATGTTACCCACGTATGTCGTTATTAAAAATAACCTAAAGTAAATATCTAAATATTAATCTAATTATCTTCATGTGCATCATACGTCAAAAGTAAATTAATATATGATTCTAAATTACCTATTTATATCATTGTTAATATAAAAATACTAAGTTAAAATATATACACATGATGAGTCACACCGTTTAGACCATTTATTCATGTATGTGAGGAATCGATGAAAAATATTGATTTGTATGCTAAACATAATGTATGGAGGATTGGAGGTGCGATACAAAATGGAAAAAGTATGAATATGGATGAAAAAGTGCATAGAGTAATTATTAATTAAAAATCAATCACAACTAGACAAACATAGATACATATCTATATAAGTATTATGTTGAAGTATTGAAAAATAAGAGAGTAGTAGGTAAACAATTTTGATTATTAGCTAGGAGTTTAATTTCTAAATAATTTTTAAATATAATAGCTTCTAAAAACATTAGCCCTTGTGGGAGCACGGGTTGGTGGACTAGTTACATATAACCATGATCTTATGAAAAAGACACTTTTAACTTATGGGTCAATTGAAGTGTAGCCGAAAAGATAGTTAGCTAGATTTAGAATTTATTTCTGGGAGGCGGCAACTGGGTTGGAACCAGTGCATGAACGTTATCATGGTTTTTGCTACCTTGGCTCCCAGAACATAGAGAAAAAGCGTGGTAGTAACCCTCGAACGATCGACTCGAGATAAATCCTAGGAACCAGTCTGCACAGCCTCTCACCACGATTCGATCCGTTCGCGAAGCGCATGCTCTAATGCTATTTTGCGTCAACTAGATTCTTTGGTACTCTATGATCAAGGACCGCTTTTGGCTGCGCCCGGCTGCACCATGCTAGTGTGAGTTGTCTACATCAGCTACAGATCACTACTAAAAATATGAGCATTCGTCCTTGACGTTAATACCGGACAGTGGTACTAACACGAGAAATTAGTACCGGGTAGAAATTTTCCATGCTCCGAGGTCTTTTAGTACCGGGCAATAACACCAGTATCCCGTGGAGTACCATTTAGTACCGGAATATAACACCAACCGGTACTACTAAAGGCCTCTCCATGGGTTACTTCAGCGTATCTAAATGAACCATATGTGCTGTTTGTCATTTTTTTCCTTCTACCTCACATATCTAGAGTAGATTTACAGTTTGCTTTCCCTGCACCACAACATCTTTAACCTCTCTCTTTTCCCTTCTTTTTCTATCAAAATTGACTCGGGGAGCCTCGATGGGAGGTGCAAGCTGAGGTGTGTACTATACAAGGGAGAAGTAAAATGATGCTGATACAAAAGTATATAATGCTATATGTTCCAAGTACTATTCAAGCACATGATGGTCGGTGGACAATTGTTTGTAACTGTGTTCTGTTTTTTCATTTTAAAAACTTCATTGCGTCAGCATTCAAACTGCATTACTAATCAATATAATCTTCCATCTGCAGGGACATATCCAATGAACTGCGACTTGTTTTGTATCAATATGCAATAGAAGTATTCGACCCAAAACCTGATTGAAATACTCAAAAAAAAAGGTCCATAGATCTTTTCTTTTGCCCTCTTGTGTGCACACAAGCAAGCCATTTGCACTCTCTGGTGCCTGATAACTGAACGTACTTGCTGTACGTAGTAGGCAAAAGCAACCCAGGAACATTGGTAGTCTGATATTCTTTTCCCTCCCCGTGTCAAATTCAAACATGAATATGATAGATTGGTCCTGTGACAAACTGTACATACTAAGCAGTGACAACAAACATTCAAGTGTCATCGATCTCGGAAGCTTTGCAATTGTTTACTACTCCGTATTTCAACACATTCAACAGGGAAGTGTCACTTTTCAATTTGTTTACTACTCCGTATTTCACAGAGTGGCCTACAGTCCGAAAGAAGAATATTGTGTTGTCGCTCCTTTACACCTTTACCCTCTTCTCCTGCATATGGGTCAACTCAAAAGTCAAGACGACGGAGTTTGCAATTGAATCGTCCACCACTATTACTTAAAAAAACTTAAAGTAACCTATTAAATTTGCATCTATATTACCCACACATACCATTATTAAAAATATCATGAGGTAACCCTATGTTTGAATCAAATAACCTTAATTAAAAATATACAACAATATATGATTCTAAATCATCTATATCTTGCACGATTGGTATACGATATAATAATTAAGGTCTATACGCATGATGTGTGTCACCATTTATAAAGATATAAGGTGATGTGAATATAGATTTCAATGTTATAATTGTATCTCAAACTTAGGGTTCATTAAATAAATTCAAGCGCGTACTTGCGATGCAATGTGAAAAGTTAAAGATTATAAATGTGGATGAAAATATTATAGAGTAATTACTAACTAAAATCTATCATAATTGGATGAAGATATTAAGTATATATCTATATAAGTATTGTGTTCGAGTATTTAACAAACGAGAGGTAGCTCATGGTAATAGTTCTGTAACAATGTAGCCTCATTTTTTCCATTGGAGGCTCCGCATTAGTTCTCACGAAACAAGCTAGAAAAAAGAGACAAATTCTCATAAAAATTAAAAACATCAAACACCAATCCTGTAAACTCTAATAGTCATAGCTATTGATCTATTATCCTGCGATACAAAATGGGAAAAGTATGAATATGGATGAAAAAGTGCATAGAGTAATTATTAATTAAAAATCAATCATAACTGGACAAAGATAGGTACATATCTATATAAGTATTATGTTGAAGTAATGAAAAAATAAGAGAGCAGTAGGTAAACAATTTTGATTATTAGCTAGAAGTTTAATTTCTAAATAATTTTTAAATACAATAGTTTCTAAAAATATTAGCCTAAAAATATTAGCCTGTACAGGAGCACAGGTTAATGGACTAGTTAGTGATAAATCAGTGTCCTCTGAAGCGTTTGCAGTACATATGTTCATATTAATTTACTGCAGGAACTATGGGTCAGGCCTCAGTTCTCATGTGTGATAGATGTAGGTTCGAGTACGATTTGACCATTGACATGTAACAAAAAACAGAGACATTCATGCATTTACATGTACAAAAAACAGACGTACCATGAACATGAGAACTGAGAAGGCACGTTCACCGTGTGATTTCCCAAAGTTTGCTGGGGCAGGGTGATCTTCCCTAACTTGCAAGAGTCTGCAAGCATAGAAAAGGAGCTCAGGGCAATTGATCGATAACGGCGGTGTTACACTGGTGTTGCAGCTATGGGTAGATGCGTGCAATAGCTTGGTTTGCTCTCCTCCTGTCCTTGAATCCATCCTAGCGTGGCATGAAGCCCAAGAAGAAAGATGGTGCTCTTGCAGCTCGTGAACAAGAGGCATGGCTTCCTCTCTGAACAACGTTCTTTGCTGGGCCATGTATATGCAGGCTTCCTTGCTGACGCATCGTCATCATCCAGAATAGCCAATTTCCTGGAGCCTCACATTTCCACAGTAGTAGGTTTATAGTTTTCTTTTAATTCATCCAGTACCATATCCGGGCCTCTCCGTTTTCTACTGATATTGGCTCAGGGTGGCTCGCTGGTTGTTGGGGCAAGCTGCAGGGCACAGCGGAGAAATAAGATGGTGCTAATGCTAGCAGTCAGCGAAGATGTATAAATCCAAGGATGGAGCATATCATCTATATGTAACTGAGTAACTGCTTTGCTGCTCCGTACTGATCACGCAGTATTCCTGCATTTGCCTTTAATAAGAGAAATAAAAAGAACAGAGTGTGCGGGCGCTTCGATCCATCTGCTGACTGCTGCAAGGTCGTCAGCATGTGTAGTTTGCATGGTGATCGAGGCACGTAGAGAAATACATGGTGCGGGCGTGCGGCGTGTCGAGAGTATAAAGAGATACCGAAAGAATGAATCTTAGAATTCTCTTTATTTATTAAATGAATGGTCTGGTTACACATTTATAAAGGGGAAAGGGTATGCTCAAAGGGCATCATGTCCCTTGGAAGTTGACCCTTCGTGAAAGGTTCACACACTTTCGTGAAACGTCCTCTACAATTAACTCTATTACTAATTGATAATTGATGGCTAATTGTTTCGCAACATGACAGACCATATGATCAAGTATGAGAGTGTTAGTAGCTACAGCTGCTATAAATAATCCACCACAAATTAATAATGCTTCGTAATCGGATCCGTCCAGGACCTCCAAGTCCATTCTCGCAGCGAACAGCCAGTGATAGCCAGACGGTACATGCAGTAGCGCCACTGCTTCCAAAGATTCAACGACCGCCGAACCAGTGTTACTGGTGGATCACGTGCCAAGTAGGACACACTAGTGGCCGGATCACGTGCCAAGTAGGAGTAAAACACCGGATCACGTGCCAAGTAGGAGCAGAACACTGAAAAACCGTGAATTGGAGCTGATAACTCTTTTTTCTCCACCGGTCTACCGCCACCAATGAACTCTTCATCAGTACATTGCAGCATATGCATTCCAAAAGAGGCATCATCGAAGTAGGACACATGGTCTGGAACTCAAATCGGCGCTAGCTTCTTTCCTGGTGCCTACCATTCTCAGTGCAATATGGAATTCATATGGCCTAGCTAGTGTGGTTTTACTCTGCCCTCTTGTGCTCACTCATCTTTCTCTTCTGATCTCTCCAGGTATTGATGATTGACACTGTAAAGCAAATGTGTGAATGAACTATATATAGGGTAGTAGTCATGGAGTAAAACAGTACTCCAAGAATTATTACTTTTGTAACAAGTACAGAAAGTCTGCAGTCCATTCACTAAAGACGCGTTTGTTTCCTCCGTCCTGTAGTGTACAATGTGCTTGGTAGGTGACGGTGTGCTTTCGTCTTGCATTCAGTCTCAAACTTGAAGAGTATGGGGGTGTTTGCATATTTAGGACCTCCTAAAATTCATGTCACATCAAATATTCGGAGGCTAATTAGAAGGACTAAATATGAGCTAATTATGAAACTAATTACACAGATGGAGGCTAATTCACGAGACGAATCTATTAAGCCTAATTAATCCATCATTAGCACATGTTTACTGTAGCATCACATTGTTAAAACATGGACTAATTAGGCTTAAAAGATTCGTCTTGCAAATTAGTCTCCATCTGTGCAATTGGTTTTGTAATTAGTTTATATTTAATACTCCTAATTAGTATCTAAACATTCGATGTGACAGAAATTTTAGGAGGGACTAAAGAAACAAACACCCCCTATGTCACTTTACTTACCAAATGGCTAGGAAGAATAGCTTCAGTACCATATTGATGGCGATCTCATCCATTTTATGAACTTGATCTACTTTCGCTGATGACCTTAATTTCACTACTACCATTATAATAACAAACCAAAGCGCATACCTCTCTCTCTCTCTCTCAAAAGATGAAAATTGACCTCCATTAATAACTTGTACATTTACAGAACTCAAAGCTGTTTATTACTGCATTCCATGTGACAAGATTAGTTTTAGAATAGTTGGAAGCTGAATTTTGCAGAAGGGAAAAATAAGATGGTTCTAAGAATTAAATATACAGTTTAACCCCTCAAATCATAATGGTGTAATTTGATGGTTCTAAGCATTAAGTATATAGCTAACCTCTCAATGAATCAAATGGGATGCTTGTTATTATTGCTTAGTTGGAGATAACTCGGCATATAAGCTCATTTAACTTTTTTTAAATGAACTGGCAGAAGAGCTGCCTGTTATATTAAAACGAAGGAAAGCCGAACGGCTACAAATGTACAAAGGTCACACAAAAAAGAAACTGAGACTCTTTACATGTTATGAACAAGCCTAGCTAAGTGTTTTGCTCCCGCCAAAATCCAATTTGGGGCCTCGTCTCTTATCCTCCCAACGATCACCGTGGATGGTAATTTTTCCCAATTGTAATTTTTGTCGCTGCTGCAAAAAGGAGACGATCGGTGCTATTGTAAGGAATGTCGGTTCCACTCCCGCCACAGCCACCGTAGGCGAAGTGCTCTACTAAACTTCCAAGATGCAGGATGCCCAGCCCGCCGGCTCATTTAATTTGTTGGCTTACTTAATTGCAGGCAATGGGTGTTGCTGGCCAAGGACATGGTGAGAACCAGAGAATCCGGCCTACTAGTCCCATCCTGTCATGTTAATCACGTTGCGTGTCCTGCTGTTCCTGAAGCGAGCTTATTCTGAAAATGCCCTTAATTACATGGCGAGCATAGTGGTGGCAAGCATGTTTTGTGCACTTTTGGTGATCCGTCATTCTCTGGTCATTGTCCATGAAGATCTACCAAAGCAAGCAGAAGCAACGCCCTCGCGGTACGCCGTTTACTGATGCCTTCCATTTCTGTAGAATACTCTCTTTCTCTACCATAGAAGACGATTAGTGTTTTTTGAAACCTTTTGTAAAATGGTCTTCCTCACAACACCGCATACTCTCTTTCTCCTCTGTGGTCTGCCGCTCCTGATTCTTTGCATATAAAATGGAAGGGTGGAAGGCTGTAAGGGCGAGACAAGAGAGTTATTGTACCAAATATATGATGGTTAATGGAACTTTACTTCCAAAGTATTGACGATGCAATATACTATATTATTAATAGTTGCCATGTGGTTAGATATCAGCTCTTGTTATTGGTAGCCGCGAGTGTCAACCATTGATGTACAAAAGGGTAGCCAATTAGGATTGAGGGGTATCAGGAGGCTCAACAAAAAACGAGAATGTGTTTGCAATCGCTAAGCTTTACTTCGGGTATATTTGGTTTGAGTTGCTTATGCATAAGCAACTTAAAATAAGCAAATAAGTTGCTTATGAAACCAATCACTCTTGCTTATGGGGTTACTTATTATAAGCAAATAAGCAACTCTTGGGTTGCTTATGGGGACTAAAAGGTGCACTTTACACCTTCTACCCTCATTCAATGCACTCTACTCCTCTCTCTCCCCTCCCCCGTCATCGGATCCCCGCTCCCGTGCCGGCCCGCCGCTCCCGCCGGCGGCGGCCTCCGCCCGCCGCTCCAGCCCCGCCTCGGCGCGCCGCTCCCGCCCCATCGCCGCCGCCGGCCACCTGCTGCTGCTCCCTGCTCGCCGCCGGCCCTGCGGATTTGGTCGTGTGTAGGAAAGAAGAAGGGTGGGAGGCACCGGCGATTTGGTCGTGTGCAGGAAAGAAGAAGAGTGGGAGGCAAAGAGGGAGCAACACAAGGGGCAAATATGACAATGTCCACCTCATTCAATGCTCATAAGCAAGGGTATCCAAACAGCTAGACTAAAAATAAGCAACTTTAAGTTGCTTATAACAAGCAACTCAAACCAAACAGGCCCGATCACAATGACATTTAAGTCCTTCAGTTAGCTCCCTTCTTTATTTACCACCATGAGAGAATAAGTCACAAGTGTGGCGTATTGGTCGCTTTGGAGTGGTTGGGTTCAGGCTCAAATGACTAGCTAGAACCTTGCAGATGGAAAACAAGGTCTTCAGTGAGTGCAAAAGCATCCCACGTTTGAAAAAAAAAAGGCATTCCTCGTGATCTATTTTCTTAGTACAGTACATCACTAATCATAATCCCAGAATCCCAGAAAAAGGTAAACAATCGTTACTATTTAGAGTTTTCCATTCACAAAATCAAATTTGTCTTTGACAAGAAAAAGTCAGCATACATATGAATTAAGTTACCTAACACTTTACTGTAATAGCAAAGAAAAAAAATTTACAAGCATGAAAAAAATGTTTAGGCACCGCAGCCCTAGCCCGACATGCCCAGGGCCCAAATATGTTTCTTTTACACGACGGCTCAAATATATTGGTCAGTCAACTCTTTGGCAACCATTGTTCCAGGGATGCTCGGATTCTCAGCTAAAATTTAGTTTGTGTCACGTCGAATATTCGGAGGCTAATTAGAAGAACTAAATATGAGTTAGTTATAAAACTAATTACACAGATGGAGGCTAAACGGCGAGATGGATCTATTAAACCTAATTAATCCATCATTAGTAAGTGGTTAATGTAGCAATACATTGTCAATATCATGAACTAATTATGTTTAATAGATTCGTCTTGTCGTTTAGCCTGCGTCTATACAATGAATTTTGTAAATAATCTATATTTAATACTTCTAATTAGTATAACAGGGATTAAAATTTAATCCGGGGATACAAACACCCTACCTTTACGAAATCCAGTTCCAAACACTCCGTCGCCAATTTTGGAATTGGCATCATCATCATTCTCCGAATCTCCGGAGATAGAGGCGGCCGCGGCGGCGGCCGTACTTATTTAGCATAACAATAAAGCTCGCCATGGCCGGAATCGGCGGCAATCAAATCGGATCCCCAGTTTCGAGCACCGATTCGCCCCCAATGGAGGAACCGCCGGCCCTCGGCGCCGACTGGTCCAAGCTGCCGGCGGACATCCTCACCAGTATCCAAGGCGAGCTCGAGTTCCCCGATCTGTTCCGCTCCGCCGCCGTCTGCCACTCCTGGAGCGCCGCCGCCAGGTCCCTCCGCCGCCACGGCCTCTACTCGCGCCCGCAGACCCCCTGCCTCCTCTACTCCACCGCCGCAGCCGGCACCCGCGCCGCCGAGCTCTACAGCCTCGCTGACAAGAGCTCGTACACCATCCCTCTCCCAGACCCGCCCATTGCCGAGCGCAGCATCGTCGGGTCGTCCCACGGGTGGCTCGTCACCGCCGACGCCCGCTCGGAGCTCCACCTCCTCAATCCCGCCACCGTCGCCACCATCGAGCAGGTAAGCCCCGTCCTCGACGACGCTGGCAACCTGCAAAGGTATGACCTTTCTTTCTATGACGCCACTCTCCCTAGGAAGGAGAACCAGCCGCCGCAGCCATATGCGGTGGCCGACTCCGGCGAGTCCTGTATCTGAACGTGGTGCTCTCCGGCGATCCTTCGCGGGGTGATTGCATCCTCATGATGATTCACAATCCATATAAGGAGCTCTCATTTGCGAGAGTTGGAGGCAATAAGTGGCACTGGATCACAACATCGTTTTGGGAATCCCAGTACTTGGACTGCATATACCATGACGGCGCATTCTATGCCATGAATCTTCCTGGAGGGATTCATCGCTATACTATTGAAGGTTCTTGTGCCACACGAGATATCATTTTCAAGGACCCCCTGCCATACATGTTGCTCGGACTTCATCCGGTGAATTTCTGCAAATCTGGAGGATCACTACTGACTCAAGTCAGGATTCACTAGAAACGCATACGAGTGACCTTGAAATATTCAAGGTTGACCTTGACAAGCAATGCACTGTGGATATTGACACCTTGAATGATGATTCATTGTTCATCGGGCGTAACTATTCGTGTTGCATTTCTACAAAGGATTACCCTCGGCTGCAGCCCAACCATGTTTATTTCATTGACGACGATGAGTATTCGCTAATGGATGAGCAAGATTACCGACGGGATGTTGGAGTGTATAGTTTGGAAAATAGAAGTGCCACTGAGATTGTCAATCCTGAACCCTAGTTGAGCAGGCCAATACCCATATGGATAACGCCAAGTTTTACCAAGATCAACAAATGTAGGTGTGTTCTTTGACATGATCTTTATACCTTTTCTTTAATTTTGGTAAATTACTCATCGACTTGTAAGCTGGTTGGAATTAATCATTTCTTTGTAATTTTTTCCATGGAACAATGTTGTCTTTGTGTCCATATTTATGTATGCTTATATAGTTTCATGCACACTCTGCTATTTAATACATAGTTTTCATGTTGCCTAGGTCCAAAACCATGGATGAGCTACAACCGTCTCTGCAACTGTGGGCAACAGCTTATCCTTGTATTAACTCAAATCCATTAACTTCCATCTGCCAGCTCCAACTCAGTATGCATATTTCATCACTGGCTCTATTTAAGCATACTCATTTCTTCTATCGCCTCCTCTGGGGTACTGTTCTGAATTTACCTTTGTTTTCTAGGTAGGCTGGGGTGATATAATCTCAATGTTTGATATGCTTACATGTGGTGCGTGCCTGATGCAGGCATGCACTGCTTAGGAACGAGGGGCACCAGGAGGCACACCAAAACAGATAGCGGTGGTCTCACTGCAGTGTCTTTCACTCTTTCTCAGTGACATGTTGCAGTTTATCAAAGACATGCTCTAGAAATCGGTAAAGTCACAAGTGCCTAGTTTGTCCAAAAAATTAAAGTTGGACATCTACTATGTTGTCCACATCTACGGGCAAGAATTTGATTTTCTCTGTACCCAGCTAGTCCTCATAATCAATGACTTCCATCTACCAGCTCAATATTCAGACTTCGTCATATGCTCCAAGTATATACATACTCCACCTCACACAGGTTTTTTGCTGCTCCTATTGGTCATCTAGTACTCGTGATGTGCATGAAAGATATCCGAAGCACATACTTGAACTTGATACAAGCTGCATTCTTCGATTGTGATGCTTCGGAACGAGGGGCACCAGGAGGCACAATAGAACAGCCAGGTTTCACTGCATTCTGTTACCTGGCAGCCTGTAGAAGATAAAGTTCAAGTCACAATAGCAAGTATGTTACTAATCGCCTTACACGTTGAGACAATGAAAATTGGACATCTACCAGCTGATTTCCACGGCAGAGCTGAATCGACAGTTGAAAAGCCTTTGTATATAATAATAAAGGCTGTGGATCAGACTATTTCAGAATTCAGTTTTCTTTTTTAATGAGAGAACGAATAGATCATCAGTTGCAGCTATCGAATGCATAGTTTTCGCATTGCCTAGGTCCAAAACCATGGATGAGCTACAACCGTCTCTGCAACTGTGGCAACAGCTTAGTCCTTATATTAACTCAAATCATTAGCTTCCATCTGCCAGCTCAACTCAGTATGCATATTCCATCACCGGCTCTATTTAAGCATACTCATTTCTTCTGTCACTTCCTCTGGGGTGTTGTTCTGAACTTTCCTTTGTTTTCTAGGTAGGCTGGGGTGATATATTCTCTATTGTTGATATGCCCGCATGTGGTGCATGCTTTATTCGAGCATGCACTGCTTAGGAATGAGAGGCAACAGGAGGCACACCTGTAATGGTACTTGCTCTGAAGCTTGTTAATCAGGAACATGCTGGAGACATCCATAGAGTCACATGTAGCTAGTTTTTCGTAACAATGAAAATTGGACATCTACAAGTTCTTTGTACATCACCGCTGAATCCAACAATTGTGTTAAGCCTTCGTGCAACAAAGGTTCCAGAGCTCATTTAAATTTTTCTAGCAATGAGAGTGAAGATTTCATCACTTACTGTACGGTGTGTACAACTCAGAGAGAATAGAGTGAAGAAAGATGTTAACTAGCGCAATTGATCACTTGGTGCCCAAGAGAAATTAGAGCAGAACACATGCCCCTGCTCATCGACGTGTATACTGAGGATCTTGACACGCTTAATGCACTGCTGGAAGCTACTGCAAGAACATAATTTACTCTGTGCCCAGCTAGCCCTCATAATCAAATATTATTGACTTTGATCTACCATCTTAGTATCCACACTTCATCATCTGCTCCAAGTATATACATACTTCACCTCCCACAGGATCGTTGCTGCTCCAATTGGTCATCTTATTTCTTCTTTCACTTCTTGGCACTAGGACTCGTGATGTGCATGAAAGATATCCAAATCACATACTTGAACTTGATACAGCTGCATTCTTCGTTTGTGATGCTTCGGAATGAGGGGCACCAGGAGGCCCAATAAAACTACCAGGCGCATTTCCACTGCATTCTATTACCTGGCAGCCTGCTGATGGAAAAAGTTCAAGTCACAATAGCAAGTTCTATTGTATTATTGCCAATCGCCTTCGCACGTTAAGCCAATGAAAATTGGACTCTGCCAGCTTATTTCCACAGAAGAGCTGAATCAACAGTTGAATTAAGTCTTTGTATAATAAAGGCTATGGATCAGACTATTCAGAGTTTAGGTTTTTTTTAATCAGAGAGAGTGAATAGATCATTAGTTGTAGCTTTGCCAAGAAAAATTGCAATTACTGAGCCACCAAATAAGAAATAAAATGGTACCGTACCTCTGTTGAACGTACGCTCTGTACCAAATTACTAATGAAGTGAAGAAAGATATAGGCACGCTCAGTGTACTCCTGTAGCTACAACAGGAACCTAATTTACTTTGTACCCAGCTCTAGCCCCCATAATCATATATTGTTGGCTTTCATCTAGAAGCTTAGGATCATTGCTGCTCCAGTTGGTCATCTCCATGTGTACATATATGCTCCGCCTCTCACAGGATCATTGCTGCTCCAGTTGGTCATCTCATTTCTTCTGTCACTCCTTTATCTATGGTGTAGCTGAGGCACTACTCGTGATGTGCAAGATATCCAAAGCACATACTTTCCTTAAATCCATGTTGTTGGATATTAGCAACTCTGGTCTAGTTTCTGTGTGTTGTTCTGAATTTTTTTACTAGCTATAGTAGTCCAGGCTGGGTGGTGAAATCTCAACATTGAACCCTTGATACAGCTGCGTTGTTCACGCGTGGTGCTTTGGAATGAGAGGCACCAGGAGGCACAACAAAACATGTGCAGGTTCAGGTACTCTCGCTGCATTCTGTTAGTTGAGAATAACTTAGCAACCTGCCAAAGTGAAGTTACAAGTAGTAGCGAGTTTGTTCCACCAATCGCCTTTCTGTTAAGAAAATGGAAATTGGACAAACCGCTAGTGATTGCCACGGCACTGCTGAATTCAACGGTTAACAAGCCTTCGTACAATGAAGGCTGCGGATCAGACTAAATCAGAGTCCTGCTTTATTGTCAGAGAGAGCAAAGTAGTATTCATAAGCTGTAGCTTTTGCCAAGGAATATTGCAATTATTGAACACAAGATCAGCCGCCAATAAGAAATAAAATGGAACTATAACTATTGAATGTACAGTCTCACCAAATTGTAATGAATAAAGTGAAGAAAGATATCAACTACTGCAGTCGATCACTGGGTGCTCATCAGTGCGGACGATGCATAGCAATGGAAGAACTGCACCCTCTGGGGTGTTATTCTGAATTTTTCTTTTTCTAGGTAGGTTGGCTGGGGTGATATAACCTCAATCTCAACTGTAGATATGCCTACATCTGGTTCATGCTTGATCCGGGTATGCACTACCTAGGGACGAGGGGCATCAGGAGTGTTAGACATAGCAACTTCAGGATATCTGGCAATAGCCGAACCTGTCCATACCTGATTGATTGGATTGATTAGCAATCTATTGATTGTAATCCTGATTGTAATCTTGTGATTCTTTCCTGTAATTCTAATGTGATTGGAATACAGATCCACCACAATCCTCATGGGTTACTTCACGGTAAATCATTCATCCCACAAGGAGGCACACCAAAACTGATAGTGGTACTGTCGCTTTTTTCAAACTGCATTATTTTTATCATAAATATGCTGCAGGACTTGATAAATTGGCAGATAGCAAGTTTATTGTTGTACTAATCTCCTTATACCATTAAAACAATGCAAACTGGACATCTACGAGAAGACTTCCTCATGGAACCACTGAATTCAAGAATTGAGTTAAGCCTTCGTGCAATTAAGGTTTTAGAGTTCAGTTGTTTTTTTTTATCCGAGAGCATGTAGATTTTTCCCAAGGGAAATTGCAATTATTGAAAACAAGGTGAACGCAATAGCAACCATAAGTATCCATTGTGAATTTGTAATATACGATGTGTACTACGCATGACGAATAAAGTGAAAAAAGATATTACTTCCTCCGTCCCAAATTATAGGCCATTTTGACTTTTATAAGTTTATAACATTTGTTATGCATCTATACATAGCATATATCTAGACATAGCATATATCTAAGTACTTAGCAAAATATATGAATCTAAAAAAACCAAAACGACCTATAATTTGGAACGGAGAGAGTAATTAACAATCGTATTTGATCATTTGGTGCCTGTGAGAAATTAAATTAGAACAGGTGCGGTCGCTCACATCGACATGGATGATGATGATCTTGACACGCTCAATGTATTCCTGGAAGCTACGGCAAGAACCTAATATACTCTGTACCCAGCTATCCCTCATCATAATCATATATCATTAACTTTCATCAAGAAGCTTCAGCATATATCAACTCTCCATCATATGCTCCTTGTGTACATATATACTCCACCTCTCACAGGATCAATGCTGCTCCCGTAGGTCATCTCATTTTTCAGTCACTTCTTCTGGGGTGTACCTGAGGCACTACTCCTGATTTGCATAAAAGATATCCAAAGCACAAACTTCCTCAGAGGCTCAAAGCCACGTTGTCGGATAGCAACTCTTGTTAAATTTCAGGGTGGCGTTCTGAATTCTTTTACTAGCTATAGTAGCTAGGCTAGGTGATGAAATCTCAACATTCAACCCTTGATGCAGATGCATTCTTTATTTGTGATCATTAGGAACGAGGGGCACCAGGAGGCATAACAAAACAGATACAGTCTCTGTCACTGTCACTGCATTTTGTTGATTAGTTGAGAATAAGCAAAGCAACCTGCTGAATTGTAATCACAACAAGCAAATTTGCTGTTCCAATCGCCTTTTCCCGTGAAGGCAATGAAAATTGGACATATGCTAGCATTAACAATTGGATTAAGAAGGCACCACTGAATTCAACAATTGGATTAAGAAGGCGCCACTGAGTTAACCAATTGGATTAAGAAGCCTTCGTACAATGAAGGCTACGGATTAGACTATTTCAGCGTTCAGTTTATTTTTTTCTTTATCAGAGAGAGGGAAGAGCTCATCAGTTGTAGATTTCTGAGAAAAATTGCATTTTCTGAACACAAGATGTACCGCCAAATTAAATAAGAAGTAAGGTTGAACCATGATACCTACTGAATGTAGAGTCTCCGCCAAACAGAGTAACGAATAAAATGAAGAAAGATATCAACTACTGCAATCGATCACTAGGTCGACTTGGACGCTGCATAGCAATGGAAAAATTGCTCCCTGGCGAGGATCTTCACGCGCTTGATGTACTCCTGGAAGCTGAGCTCCCCGTTCTCCAGCGCGCGGCCAAGGGTGTCAATGGCGTCGTCCGCGGCGAGCTCCGCCGCCTTGCTCTCCAACCACCGCGGCGCGTCCCCTCTCCCTGCAGCCGCGTGCGGTGCCAGTGCCACTCCCGGATCAGGCGCCGGGCTCGTCTTGTGCAGCCAGGCGAGAAGCTTCCCGCGGTGGGCGAGGCTGGCCGTCACGGCGCGCTCCAGCCGCGTCCTCTCCTCTTCTAGGTCGCGGACGGCGCGGCCCATGGCGTCTCCCCGTGTCCGGAGCCCGGCTTGCATCGAGGACATGGCATGGATGTCCTCGTCGACGCCGCCGCGGAAGGCGGCGGCGTCCCTGCCCAGCCTCGCGGCGAGCTCGTCGACCAGCACCGCGTGCATGCGCCGCCGCTCCTCCTCCACCGGCGTCGCTCCGGCTCTGGTGGTCCTGGCGTCGCCGGCGGCGAAGCCGAAGGAGGCCGTCGTCAGCGGGTGGCACATCCTCAGGGCCGCGACGAGGCTCCGCACGAGGCCGGCGAGGCTGGAGCGCGGCACGCTCCAGCCCTCGAGGTACGGCAGCGTGCGGTGGACGCGGCCGGTGCGGTGGTCGACGAAGGGGTGGTCGGGGACGAGCGCCGCCGACGGCGCGGCGGGGAAGGCGAAGACGAGCGGCGGACGGTAGGGGTACTCCCTGGGAAGCCATACGGTGAGGAGGATCGGCGGCAGGGCGGGGGAGACGGCGAGGGGCCCCCGCGCGTTGAGCAGCACGGCGGAGGCGCCGTCGTCGCTGGTGTAGGTGTCGACGGAGGGCGAGAGGGTGGGGAACTCCTGGAGGACAGCGAGGACGTGCTTCCGGACGAGCCACCGGAGGTCGGGGTGCTCGTACGGGGCCAGCGCCGCGTCTACCAGCACCACCGTGCCGACGGGCGCCGCCGCAGTCGCCATGGACGCCCACCCGTTCTCGCAAACGAATCAAACACTCCCAAATACTCCGGCAGAGATAATACGGGTCACCATAGCGACCAGGCCGTTCTAATTGTTTGGTTGTGTAACGCACGGTAAGAAAAAGATGAGGCCTTTATCATGATTTCAACACGGATTGACGAAGACAAGAAGCTTCTGCTACACAGTGTTTCCATTGAATTTAACGTGTTCATACGGTGACAGCTACATCATGCCATCGGTTATCTGTTTATAATTGTCAAAAAGTTTGCTACTACAATCTCATAGGTGGCCTTGCCGCCAGCAAATGAAGGTGGTGATAATGACTTGATAGTTATCAATCAAGCAAGAAAATAAGTACAGTGCCGGCCTATAACGGCAGTGCCCGTTCTTATACACTCCCTTTGGTCACAAACAAGTGATACTTTGGACATGGAAGATACCACAATTTTGATTACTGTTTTTATAAAAAAAATAGTGAAGTACAGTTTATGATGCTAAAAATATACTTTTTATGAAACTATATATTTCGAGATACATCCAGTACTCACTTTGAAATATCCAAACTCAGATTCAAAACATCACTTTATCTGCAGGAAATTCAAACATCAGCTATTTATGACTAGAGAGGCACCGTTCATTGATTTAGTCCTCGATAACGCTACATGTCCTACGTCGGACAAGGACAACCCACACGCCGTAGACCTCCGACCATTTCCTGGGTTGAAATCCTGCTCGAGAACTTTTCTAAAAATCCTGCTCGAGTCTGCTTCCTGTCAAGCAAGGAAATAAGATGAGCTTCATGGAGCTCAACTTCTTGAGCAAATCGAAAGAAGATGGGGAGGAACCCGTCAGGCAAGAAGAGGGTGAAATTTCTCAGAAGCTGACCGGTCGATCGGAACTGAGAAATCTTCTGCTTCCCTTCACGCGCGCGGATACGTACGCAAAGGTGGACTTTGAGTTGCTGCAGGCCGTGATAGCTACCGTTACCTGTTTAGCTGTTGAAAACTCGAAGCGCTAGCTTGGTAGCACAAATGGACAGGTGGACTTGCGAGTTGATCAACAGAGTTGCCATGGTTACATGTGACAGATAATTCATTACCGTGCGCGGGCTATAGTAACCCATGGGCCTGCTTGGATGGGAAAAAAAATTGGACCAGGCCCAGGACACTCTCCTAGGTCATTTTGGGCTGGCTTTTATTCCCAAGTCTAATCGTTGGGCTAGAAATACTCTTGTTTTTGCATTGGCTTTAAAGTATTTTAAAATAAATTGTATGTATTTTAAATGCACCAGAGTTTTCTTTTGGCCTGTGGATGTTGTTGCCAACTACTGCACGCCATTTGTGTGCTTGATGGCAAAGCATCCCACCCTGTAGATGTCTGTCCGCTTGGGTGAGGATAAGTAGCCTTCACGAGCTCTGTCTGACTCTTTGCAGTCTCCGTAGATAACAATCCAAACTTTTGAAAAAAAATGTACTTAGAGATACCTGCACTAATACTACTCTTACAAAAAATAACCAATCTGTTGAATTGTTTTTATACAAAGTTAGATGTAGAGTACATGTTTAAAACATTAACTTGGATTTTCGCGACCGGTGGAAGCGCGGGAAACCAACCCGGTGCGCGCGAAACGGAACTGGTTCCCACCCAACCCCTGCCTCGCCATTCGTGGGACCCACGCCGACTCTAAACCTGTCAGTGACTCGATAGTCCTCGCCTTCTCCAGCATCCCCCGTTTCTTCCCCCTCTGCCGCTTCTTCCCAGTCCCCTGGAAATCCCAATCCAATCCTCCCGGGAACCGATCGAAATCAGCTGGCTTTCGATTACTTGCGCACACGATGGGGATCCCCAACCTTCTCCGCTTCCTCAAGCCGTTCATCGAGCCGGTGCACATCAACAAGTACGCCGGCAAGCGGGTAAAAACAGATCCCCATTCCCGCTTTCAATCTGCAGTTTCTCTCGCATTTTCCATTCCTCCTGATTTCTTGGCATTTTGCGCTGCGTCTGCAGGTCGGCATAGATGCCTACTCCTGGCTCCACAAAGGAGGTTCGATTCGATTGTACGCTGCAATGTATTGACTAGTACTGATAGGGATTCTTTTGGCAGTATTCTTGACATATTTTTCATTGTTTCTTGTGTTCGGTTTATTGTGTTACAGCCTATTCTTGCAGTATGGAGCTGTGTATGAACCCCAAGAGCACTGCAGCCAGGCGCTATATCAGCTACTTCATGCACCACATCAACCTCCTCCGGCATTACAAAGTTATTCCCGTCGTCGTCTTTGATGGGGGCAGCATGCCTTGCAAGGCAGCCACGGATAATGAGCGGCAGAGGTATGGTGACTTGAGCTATGGTGATATTTGCCTATTTGGTTACGAATTCAGGGTTTCATGCTCTGTAGTTTTAAGATTTGTGTTGTCGGCTAATGTGCCGTGATGGTAATAGTTTGTGGTGATTTGGGATTATTTTCTTTGTTAGCATCCATCAGGCATTTTTCTATGTCAGTGGTTATGGCACCTCGGATTTTAGCAGTCTTGTTTTAAGGCCAAAATGGAGCTGGGCTGTCATCATTACCTAAAACCAATTATTGTTATGCTCATAGTCCAATTTGATAGTTATATACTGCCCTGCTATTAAGATTTCTTTGCAGTCTATTATAAGAACGTTATTATGCAGTTCCATACACCTAAGCTGTACATTTAATTCTCATTGCTATTTACATTCAGGAGGAGGGAACTCAGTCTGAACATGGCAAAAGAAAAGCTTGAGCAAGGAAACACAGCTGCTGCCGTTGATCTATTCCGGGTAAGCATATACTTTTCTTCTTGCAGTTGTTGGCTTGTTGCCATACCAGAAAAATTGCCACAACCTTTTGACTTCCAAAATGTTAGCTGTCATTTTGATATCCACAGATATTGAATGCCAAAAACTTGGTCCCTCCATTCACTTCTACTTGTTGTTTTGGACATTGCCATGTAGCCATGATCTCTAATAACATCTTTGACCACTATTTTTCTTTGTATGTATATGTCATCGGAATTTATTAAAAACCACAGTGACAATCTATTGAAATCATTTCCATGTGGCAAGTGTAATTACTGTTTTGTATTATGTTGTCAAAGTATTAAAAGCAACAATTGCAACCTATGGTAACTTGGGAATATCTTTAACCCATGAGAACTACCTTAAATTTCTTGGTCCCTATTTCCTTTATGGACAGAGAGTCTGGAAGCTATTTGTGCATCAACTCTTTTCGGTGAAAAACAAGACACAGGGTGCACAACTATGAAGTACTGGACTACTGGTTCTAAGCTATTTGCTTATCACTAACTGTGTAGCTCTAGTATGGAAGGGGAAAACTAGTCAGCAAGGGCAGAAGTTCTGTTAATTTAATTTACGAAGTAGAATGCAAAATATTACAAAGCCAAGGACTGAAGAAAGAACTCAGTGAACACCACTTGTAACTCAGGATTGAATACAAATCTTTAATACTGAAATTGACTCTGCAACAAAGGATTTTCCATAGCAGCCGGGAACGTGGAACGTGGCCATGTTCCTCGTCCCGGGAACGATTATGTTCCGGGAACGGGAACAATTAGTGTAAAAACCTTTCATAAGTGCCATACCACATTCCTCGTTCCACGTTCCTGATCCCATCGTTCCGGGAACATGGCTACTAATCCACACTATAAGAACCAGTATGATAGCCTGATAGCATGTTGTGTTGCACCATTAACCAAGCAAGAGCCTGCAGCAGTTTCAGTTGCTGCTCTCCAAATTGTACTGATTAAAGGGAGAAATAGAACCTGCATACTGGATGTCATATTCAGATTTTGCCTGGTATTGTCCACACGTTCTCCACTTCCATGTAAATTTGTCTCGCTGTGCTTGATCAATCTTTAGTGAATGGATGTGGTGCTAGAAACTTGTCACTTGATTTTCTTGCATTCTGTAGTGATCATTGTTTGACAATCCCAATCTTCAGTGTAGCTCTTGAAATGCTGCTAGAATCACATGGCTTGGTTGGTTTCATTGATCTCATGATATAGAGTTAGAAGGCCAGTTGGCAAGCAACAAGCAAGTTGTACAACAGCACTAATCTGAATAAAAGAGGGTTCCTGTAACCCTTGATTATGATTAGTAGGAGCTGGATGTGATTAGGATTCTCTGACACTGATTTGTATATGTTCATTTGCAGAAAGCTGTGCACATTACTCCATCGATGGCTTATGAACTAATTCAGGTGCTACATTGGAAGTAATTCTTGTGGACTTTCTTTACCTTGTATAGAAAAATTCATACGTTTTTTGTTCCAGATATTGCGGTCAGAAAATGTTGAATTTGTGGTGGCTCCATATGAAGCTGATGCACAGTTGGCATATCTAACTACTCTTGATGCTGATCAAGGGGGCATAGCTGCTGTAGTTACAGAAGACAGTGACTTAATAGCATATTGTTGCCCTGCTGTGAGACAATCACTTTCTCTTCACATGCTTTTCATTCTGTTTTTAGTATCTAACAGATACCAACTTTTAGATTATATTTAAGATGGATCGATTCGGGAATGGTGAAGAATTCACAATGGAAAGAACCCTAAAGACAGATAAAGATGGTCTTTCCTTCCGAGATTTCAATCAACAACTTTTTACAGGTAAGTCATGCCCACGTCTGGTAGACTACTAAGCATTGACTTGAACATTTTCCCCAGCTAAATTATATTGCTCAAAAAAGAAAAGCGAATTGAGTACTGCTCCAGTTAATCCACCCTAGGGGACCTATGCTACTTGCTTTCTACGTGTTGCAAGAATACTATTTGTTAGAAATACAATTCTTAATCTATTCATATATTATCCAAATGGCAGTATAAACATGTTAAAAGATGAAGGGAAACTGCAGAGAACACCTTATAAAACGGCTGCATTGCACATATACTTTTAATGCTGCTGACATTTCATTTTATATTTGGACAGGCATGTGTGTTCTTGCAGGATGTGACTTCCTTCCGTCGATTTCAGGCATTGGTACTAAACGAGCATATTCTGTCATCTCAAAATATAAAGACATAAATCGTGTAAGAATGATTACTCCCTTACTGATCTTGTGCTAATCAGCAAACGAAACATTACTTACTCTTCATATTTCGGCATAGACTTCATCAATAGCTTATATAGGCACCATTTCGAAGCATATGTACAGTTTGCTAAAAGTGATAGTACACTATGAAAATTTTTAAGATACATTTATTTACAACACAGAATGTTTATGGAGCTATTGTGTATTTTGTGTTCCAATACTTTGTACATAGGCTAATGTAACATTACTGCATAAGGTACTTTTTTCTGTAATAATTTTATGTCCTGTAACCATAGTTTTTTCTGCAGTGGTTTTATTTTCTGTAACCGTTGCAATATACCGATTGAACTTCTGGAGCTACCAACTTTTTGAAAGAAAGAATCTGACATGTAATTTGCAGCATTTACATTTTCTTAAACAACACTTATTTTGTACAGAAGTATAAAACATTGTTTTTAAGATTTTCTGTTTGATAGCAGTTGTATATCGTTGCACAAGTGCACTCTCGATGATTAAACCAATTTTTTGTGCTGAATCTTGTAAATGTCTGAACAATCTGCGCTCTGCAGTGATGAATGTTGTTTTCTGGTATAAAGAGCTGCCTCACTGATCTAAGCATTGCCAGGTTATATCAAACTTAAAGCTTGACAAGCGGTACTCTGTGCCAAATGATTATGCTGATTCCTTTTGGAAAACTCTTGCAGTGTTCAACCATGCTAGAGTGTAAGACTGTACTGTGTTTATCTTACTTTGTGCATCTGTATGGCTTGTGAAAAGACACTGATAACTGATGAGCCACTTTCTTTCAATGCCCCAGATATGATGTCAAAAGCAAGTCACTTAAACATTTGAAACCTTTGGATGAACAGTCTCTTACTTCCTTGGATGGAGACCTGGATATTCTTGGACCGTATCCTTATAAGTTTTTGTTTGATAAGCCTGAGGATGAGGCATCTGTATACAGTGTTTTTGGCTGACTACATCTCTGACAGTACTAGCATCAGTACACAGGGGCACAGTTTTTGTACTTCCAATTTCTGAAACTTCCATTGCTGGTTGCTTCGGTAAATGGCTGATCTATTTAGGGAAAAACTAATTTATAACTTCTTAGGGCACAAGTTGCTACTAATTTGGGTGTGCGGTATTCTGTCCTTTATTCCTTTTTGTTTTCTGAAAATGCACTTGCTTTGTGTCCTGGTTATGCTTTGTATTTAACCAGTGGTCATATATGTACTTCTCATAGTAGCAAATATCTATAATGGCTTATATTGTTGCTGCCCAAAAAGCAATGATGTTAATCATAGTCTTCCATAGAATTATTCATTTTCTACTGTCACTACTTTGAATTCCTTAATCATCTAAAGAGCATTATCACCATCAATTGCAAGAGGGATTGCAGAGGGGCACCTGAATCCTATTACCATGAAAGCATTCGACCAGTACTCCAGGATCATTAGCCCTATAGATTTCCTTGATACCTCGGCATTTGAAGTTGCTAATCAATGTGGTTCTCAGGAAATTTCGACACAAAAGAGCTGTATTACAATCCTTTCATCCCAGGAAAGCAATGAAAATATGATAGGTGAGTATGATATTGGACCAACTTAGAATTATTTCACGATTAACTTGTTGTTGAGCTTTCTTTTTTGCTAATCTAATCTCTTTTGAAGATAAAAATGGATGATTATGCCCTCACTGTCCTACAATACTCCAATGAACTAGGTCAAATTCAGGACTTCTCATTGTGTTTTTTATTTTATTATACAATGTTTGCAGTTGATGAGATTTCAAGTGATGGGAAAAAGTGCAAAAAAGGAGTTCTTGCCCTTAGCAAATTTCTACTGCAGAAGCAATCCCCCCGAGTGGAAGGCAATGAAGTGGAGCCAAAAAATATCCCTGAGAACAACCCATTCAAGAAAAGGAAATTACCTACTGATAAAGGTCAAGAAATAGGTCAAAATGAGTTAGTTCTTGATCTGCAAGATGAAAAATCAAGTCTATCGTGCTCATCATTGTCACAAGAAAGCAACCACACAATCAAGAATACAAAACAATTGAGTTTGGGCCAAGAAGATTATGATGAGCCAAGTTTGTTGGTGAATGAAGTACCTGTTGCTATTTGCTCATCATTGACACGGCATAGTGTCAAATCTGTGCCAAATAAAATAGTTTCGAAGAGGCAAAAAATTCTGAAGAGGTCAATGGATAAGACAAACAAAAAGGTTAATGGAAGTAGTGGAATATTGAAATTTTTCACGCGGTTGTAATTCTGTTCACCCACTTTTTCAGTTTTTCATTTCAGTTGTCAAGAAATGGATGCACTGACAGACTTTAGCATCTGTTTTTGCCATAGTAGGAAAATTTTGTTTATTTTGAAATGAGTTCATTTGTGATGGGTTCCAAACATGATTTTATTTCAATTGGAGACCCATATCACGGAATATGTTAATATCATGCCCAACAATAATTTTAATTAATTTCGATGCATATACATGAATGCTGGCCTATTGCTCTAGGAAAGAACTAGTTTACATGGTAGTAATATATAGACACTAATAAATAATTTTTGTGAAATAACTAGTAGCTGGCATTATACCCAATGTCGACGCAATGTGCCACCTTAGGCCAATGAAGTTTTGTAACTACAGTTGTACATATATGTGAAACAAATTATTATTGAAACTTGCCATTGAGTCAAAAAAACTGTGATTATCTGATGGCTCACAAACCTTTTGTTTGCCAACCACAGTACATAAAGTGTGCTTTTGTGCTGGTGGGCTTGCGAAGTACCCTCTGTTTAACAGCATCTGTGAAATGAATATTGATTTTACTTGGGGTCCTAAGGACGTTACATAGTTTGGCATTTGCGATGCAACTGTGATTGGAAATGGAAACTTACCATTGTACTATCCAACCAAATGTCATTGCAGAATCTAGTTTGGCATCTATTCTTAATTGGAAATATTCCCATTTTAAGAACTCTTGTTTCGCTCTCATTAGTCCGGACCAAAAGTGACATATAATTATTTCCTGGTTTTACTTCTATCTGTACATAAGTTTCCAACTCCAGCTATACTCAGTTTCCTCTCAAACCTTTCTACAACCCCTTCCAATCACTATTCCTTAGCTTCCAAGTGGGTCACGAAATGGCAAGATATTTGAAGGGTAACAGTACTACAAAAATGATTTCTCATAGCACCACCTTTTACCATAGATACTATCATTAAAAAATTGCATGTGGAATTCATGAAACGTCCCAGTGTGGCCGAGGACATCCAATATCACGTCCAAATAATTGTGTACTAACTGTCAGCATTCTGTAGCAACTCCATACAAAAAAGAATTAACTTTTATGGAAGTTATCTTTAGTCCAGATAATTGTTCAGAGACAGCAATATATAGCTTCACCTTTTTAGCTACGAGGGTCATTGGGAGGCACATTTTGAAAATACACATTTTATATTTGACTTCTCAGTCAAGATGGCAGAAAATTGGCATTCAAATAATAACAAGAACATTGCCATTGAAATGATGGTGAGATAAGAAATCTATGAGTGGCCGTGTTGTAACTTCTGAAGTGATCAGTAGCACTTGTAAATCCTGTGTTTTGCAATAATTTAAAAAAAATGTTTTTTGTGCAATACACAGGTATTAATATAAATGTTCTAACTATACACCTAGGCTGTGGCTTCTCTATAATAAATATGATAACAAACCAGAATCTTGCAATGTATAGCGCAGCAATTTTAGAGGTTATCGCAACTACAAACCATGAAAACTGCAGATGACATATAATGGAGTATATTTTAGGAGTTTAAGACAGATTAATAGTGAGAGGAATGACCTACATGCAATCTTTATTGCTGCAGCTTGCATTTGCGTTAGTGTTGCCGTTTGGGAACCAGTACATACAACTTAATTACACGCATCTTAGGAAGGCAAGCAACTACTAGGCGCCATGCACTTTTTTGGCTTCCAAAACAAAGTACTGTTGGCTCCATGCTTACTGAACCACTTTTTTTTGGCCAGAACTAATGTACAGTCCCTTAATTTGGTGCCAAGCAAAATTACAGAGGCATTGCTATGTGTGCCTACCAAAATTACAGAGCTATCATCAGCAAAGTTTTACATGTCCGCCAAAAATTGAACTTGCACAATGCGTCAAAACTTTCTTAGACTACAGAAGTCTATAAAAGCTTGAAAATGAGGCTTCCTTATGCCACTGCCATCAACATCTGTAATCCATAACAATAGCCACATTACACATGGCCATAGATCTGAACCTGCCACGAAATGAGGGAGATGGGGAGCTTTTACCTGATCTCAGTGAAGCACAAAAGATCAGCAAGAACATAGAAGGCTCAGGAAGATGAACATGATCAAGTTGACCTCAATGAGGAGGCAAGCAATGTGTGCATCAGTTTGATCTCAACTTTATGCTCCTCCGGATCAAGAAAAACTACATGAAGGTACGTAGTGATCTTATCACCAGAGCTGTGATTCATCTTACCTCTTTTGTTCTTTGGTCTTGACAACTCTTGGCACTGTGAATCTGAGCAGTTTGCTAAATCTTTGAAAGCTGGTCAGTGTAGAACTCCTTGGCCCTCTCGATCTCTTTCTTCTCTAGCAAATCAAGAGTCAGTAAAAAAAGTGAATTTTACATGTCACATCTGATATTGCATAGGCATGACATATCAAGAACAAATTCTTGAAAGATGGTTGATTTTTATGGCAAATAAATTTAACAACACTTTATTTTTGTAGATGAGCACTATGATGATCAAGGCATTGAGGAACACCAGAAGGACGATCTAGGTACATTTCTTTGCCACACAGTCCATGCCATGCTCAATGCATCTTCAAGGGAAAAAAAAATTAACATGTTGAGACCATGATCTTGCACAGTACGGAAAAAATGACATTCCTGAAACCATAATCTTTCACAGTTCTCCTTTGTGGAAAATTTTACTTGTTCAAACCATGATCTTGCTCGTGCACAGACACCAGAAAACAAAATCATACATTAGGGCATCATCTATCTTAAACAAAATAATACAGTACGGATCATTTTAAAGAAAATCATACGTACAGTATGCATCATTTTAAACTAAGTTCACCTGCAATGTTTTGTTGTTTCAACGGGGATGCTTGGCATGCACTACGATATGTAACTTGGTCCCTTATTTATAGTTCTAGCATTAATCACAGGGCTCTTCGGCTGAGCTTACTAAATAAAAGAAAGCACGGCCTGGTTTATGGGAATCGTAAAGCGGCATAGGGTCAAGTTGTAGAGTCACCCATTTGGGGACGACCTTCAGTATACGCTATCCAATCCAGTCTCTCATGCTCAAACTAACATATTGAAATCGATTTGTCCGAGAAAGAGTAAATGCTCGAGGTGCGGTTTATTTCTTGGCAAGACTAAGATGCTGATGAATTCACTAAGGCACTACTCCCACCATCCTAGAATATAGCTACGTTTAGACTTTTTCAAAATCAAGTCTTTTTCAACTTTGACTGTAAATAGAGAAATAACCATAGATACTAATAACATAAAAATAATATTAGTAGATTTATCATGAAACCAACTATTATAATATGTAACATTTTCTATTTGAAATAAATTATTTTTAGAAATATTGTTGGTCAAAGTCAAAAGATTTGACTTTTGAAAAAACTAAACGTAGCTATATTTTAGGACGGAGGGAGTAATATCAACGATCTAGAGAAGTTTTGGTGCAATCTTATCTTAATGGTGTGATCTAGAGAAGTTCTGAGTTTGATCTTTTGTCCACATATCCATAATACAAATATGTAAGCCATGCCCCAGCAAAAGTACACCACAATTCAAAACAATTACAGGGTTTGCATGTTTCTTCCCATTAACCCACCGACCATGTTGGCTAACACTCATTTCTCAGGTATAAATCCATTATATAAGTAGTTAATTAATAATATAATAAAGGGAAGATAATACCGAGATCCAAAAAACCATAACCGACAAATAACATTGGTAATTTCCAGCATGTGATTGATCGTTGGTGACGGCGAAACGCCGATCAGCAAGGAGATGACATAGAAAGGGATGAAAACTAGACTGGTTTATACTTTTCCTGATTGAATCAATGATCACATTGTTAGCTGCCTCGGACTCACCATCTTTGAAAATGGAATGCAGAAATCATGTGCAACAGCATATATACCAAACTGACGAAAGAGATCCTTTCACAATTCTTTTTTTGAGATGGGTTAGGAGTTAGGACCCCTACTGGTTATATATTATAAATAAAGAAAGAGTTTGCACAAAACAAACAACAAGGAGGTGGGGTGAGTGTTACAACAGATTGTCAAGCCATTATTAGGGAAGTGTTTTGTGAAAACTATGATGGACTCCAGCAACCCATTAAACGAACCACCTCATCAAGAATGCCCATGCCATTGGAGTATTTGTGCAGGGGTGGTGACCCAACAGTACGAGCATATTTAGAGAATGATTGACTGCTGCGACTGGGATCGGCAGAAAATCTCGAGGTTCGTGAGCCGGTTCGACTTGTTCATAGGTTTTTGGCTCGGTTCAGCTTGGCTTGTCCTCTCGATCGTTCATAGGTTTTTGGCTCGGTTCAGCTTGGCTTGTCCTCTCAAATGAATCGAGCCAAGCCTCGATTTCATCTCGGTTTCTCTTAACGAGTCAGCTCGTGAGCTATTTGATTGGCTCATTAGGCTCCAAACTTGAGAGGGCACCCTGCTGGGTGAAGATGGTCCCTTTTTCACGTTGACAGTTGAGCAACCTCTCGACTAGATATTTAAAACTGAATTGAGCTTCAATTGGAAAGTCCTAGCACTCTATCAGGTGCTTGTTCAGCCTGCTGTTAGCAAAACCACAACACTTTTACATGCGAGCAGCTCTGAGTTAACACATGTTCACTGTTGTCAAATGATTATTCTACTTCTCATATTTGACTTTGCATTATTTTTATATTTTAGTCAAGTGATGCTGTAACTTTAAACAGGCCCACTGATCACCAGTTCACCACACTAAATGTAGACATATTCGGCATGGTATATATGTGTATTTTCCAATGAGCAGTGGCCTTTTTTGAGTTTGGAGCTTTATATTGCACAGGTCACACACACTTCGCTTGTTCTCTGCAGCATGCGATGCTTTTGGATAGCACCCTGGACATTTGATGACGACTCTCCAAAGTCCAATAACACTCTGTTAGAAAAACCATCTCTCCCTGCTGGACACACAACATAGAATAAGGAACCAGACCAGATACTGAGCCTATGGACAAGGAGCTAGCGGCTAGGGCTAGGTTTCTGCCCAGCCATCGTTCTGATCTTGCTGATGCTGAGTCTATGGACGTCCAGATCCTGCCCGGTGAGAAGATGTCGAACTGGGCCAGTGTGTCAGGGTGCTGGAGCAGCGTTTGTGTCAGAACGGAAGAGAACAAACCAGTTGACGACTGTCTGGTGGCGTGAGGGTGGCCCGTGGCCCCACAAGTTGAACTTGCCTGAATCTCCACGCGCATGCTACTGTGCAGCCCGGCAGAAACCTAGCTACCGTCGGATCGGCGATCGGCTACTCGGGGTGCGTGCCGCCGTTCCTGAATCCTGACCTAGCCGCCGTTCCCATTCCCACAGCGCAGGCCACGACCCGCAGTCTCTCCTTCCGATGGCCTAGCCGCCTCCCAGTACTCCTCTCTCTCTGTCACAGTCTCACTCTCACCCACACTCCAGATCCAGAGAAGAAACACAGCGCTCAGCTTTGGTGTCGCTGTCTCGCAGGCCATGGAGCTGCGGTCGGGGCGCCGCCTTGTCCCGCCGCAGAGAGGCGGCGTACGTCGCGGCGGCCGTGCTCCGCGCCATACGGGCCTCGGCGGCGGCGGGGATGACCGGCTCAGCGCCATCCCCGATGGGGAGCTGTCGTCGCGAGCCATGGAGCTGCGGTCGGGCCGCCGCCTCGTCCCGCCGCAGGGAGGCGTCGTACGTCGCGGCGGCCGTGCTCGGCGCCACCGCGCCGACCGCCTCAGCGCCCTCCCCGACGAGATCCTGCTGCAAGTCCTCGCCGCCCTCGGATCCACCGCGGCGGCCGCGCGCACGACCGTCCTCGGCCGCCGGTGGGCCGGCCTCTGGCCGGAGCTCCACGTGCTGGCGCAGGCCTTCCGCGGCGTCGAGCCCGCATGCACGTTCCGCGACGTGCTCGCCGGGGGCCGCCGCCGCCCGGACACCAGGCACCTCGTGCTCCACGTCTCCAGGCGGGACGACGGGGTCGTCACCGCCGCGGAGGTCACCTCGCTGCTCCGCGCCGCCGAGAAGCACAGGCCGCCGGAACTCACCCTCATCGTGGGCGGGGCAAGCGAGGAGGACCGCCGTCTCCCGTTCGAGCTCCCTTGCTTCGCGACGGCGACCTACATGGAGCTCCAGATCTGGAGGCGGAGCTTCACCCTGCCGCCGGCCGGTGAGTTCACCCGCCTAGAGAGGCTGTCTATCTCCCTCTGCGTCGTCGACCCTAGCGTCTTCCTCGACCGCTGCCCATGCCTGCGCAAGCTTGTCATGGACGGCTACTGGGAGCAGGACGCAGTCGCCGTCCGCTCGGAGTCGCTCGAGGAGGTCGTCATCAAGGACTTGCCTCTCGCCGGCGGCGGCGGCGGCGCGTCGCGGCGTGTCGACGTCGTGGCCCCACTTCTCAAAAAGGTCACGCTGTTTTCCTGTGGGAAGCGGGGCCTGGTCATGAAGTTCTCGGACTCGTCCAATAATGTTGAGAACCTCTCGTACAAGTATTACTCCATGTCGTCTTGTTCCGTTGGGTCTGGTTGCTGGCGTCTCAAGGGTCTGGACATGGCCATGGCGGTCGAGTCATCGAGCAGCGGATACGGGCCGGCCAATCTTGTCCGCGTGCTTTCGCTGGAGATCATAGCCCTCAACGTACGTGCGTCTTCTCTGCTGCACAGTTTAGTTTTCCAGCTTTTTTCACTACTGCTGCATATAATTCTGTCATTTATGTTTACATATTGCTCATTGGAATTTTCAGGAGCCGTATCATGCTCGTGTGAACCGGATCTTTGCTGAAGAAATAGCATGCCTCCCAGCGAAGAACTTCTCTGTTTTGAAGCTGGAACTGCCTCTACTGGATGGGTTTGTTGTTGGGCCACTTGTGTTTCACCTGCTCAGCACTGTCAGTGTTATTCAAAAGCTGCAGATGGTCCTATCTCCAATCGCGGTACTCCTACATCTTGCTAAGTAGGTCATCATAGATGAAGCATCATTACCTGATCGATTTGATCCTCTTGTTCGCAGACATCGTATGCCCGAAGGGGTTCTCGCATCCGGGTAGATCAAGATACCTCCTTCACTGAGCTTGAAGAGGTCGACATCCATGGCTTCGATGTAACCTATCATTCTCTGAAATTTCTGAAGCGTCTATTCAAATATGCACCAGAGCTAAAAATCATGAGAATTCAATTGTCCTCGGGGGTTTCACAAAGTCACTCAGGATACAAAGAACTCTGCAGCGTTTTTCGTGAAAATGCTTATGTGCAGTGTTTTTTGAATGGGATTCTTGAGGAATGTGAAGACAATCTGCCCCAAGGCCCGTCGCATGTAGGCGGTATGATTGGCTGCTAGGCGCCATGTCTCGCCATTCTGCTCCTGGTGCTCCGACGTGATGCCTGTTAACCAGTTGAAGTTATTAGAGGTTTCTTTGCCATATATTATTGCTCCTGTGTTTTACATGCTCCCATTTTTTTGGAACTTAAAGATGCCTTTTTCTGGCTCATGGAAATGCTTTGCTTTTCAATGATTTTTTAGTTTACCATCTACAATTTATTTGTAAACATTTAAACTGTGGTTTCCTTTCATCCTTTGTTTCTAATAAAGACTGTGTCATAACTTTCACCTGAATGTCATTCAAGCCACAAGTGTGTCTGTGAACATGCCATTATTATTGTATGGCAGCACAATCATTTTGTCAGGTAATAAGGATACTTATGAGGGGCATATCAACTGAATGGCAAACATTCAGCTATAGATAACATGTTTCAGAAGGTATGCTTTTCCAAAGATTTCAGTTCTGGTAACAGAAGTCTCTTTTACAGGGTGTGGTGAATAATGATCTGTTTTGAGGGATTGGGCAGTGACAATGCCAGCTAGCAGGCCTTAAAACCGATGAAATTTGTGGCTCCGTTTCATTTGAGCTACTACTGAATTATGCAGTAATTAATCTGGTTGTGCGCGCTAGTACAGTTTGTTGAGCCTGCTGTTTGCAAAACCGCCACGCTTTGATACATATGACCATATGAGTAGTTTTCTAAGCTTAGACGTGTTCAGTGCAATCTAGTGCTTATGCTAACCCTCGTTTTTCATAGTCCATTCATACAACTATTTTTGAGGTATTGGTTCTTGACTATTTTAAACTGCATATAGCTCCCCTATGAAAACTCTGCAAAGTAATAGATGAAAAGGTTATTTTTGTTGTATTGGCAGATTATATGCAACGAATGCATGTTGTAAGCTATAGCTGGTGAATAGGCACATATTGCTCCTTTCACTTGAATGTGGCATGTTACATATGTTATATTGCATTTGTGGGATGGTATAGTTTTTTACTTAAAATTGAAGTAAATGATCTGACCCTAACCATTAGAGCATTGTATGCCAGCCCATGTGATTGTCCGCGGATTACTAGCGTGCGCATGGCGCTCCCTCGGAACTCCTGTGATGTAGGATCGCATGTTGGATATCGCTCGGAACTCCTTGGTTGAGCCCATGTAATTTTGACCCTGATCGATGATAATTACTTTGTTGCTTATTGAATCCTAGAAACCATGGATTTACCTGGACAAAAAGAAACATCTCCAAGCCACTTGCTTGGTCATCTGTATGTCGTCAGGGCACTCGTCCCAGATGTGCTAGGAAACCCTCTCTGATCCCTTGGCCATGGCATAGCTGCATGCAAGCCTCCAACGGCTAGTGCGTGCTGCCCTCTCATTCTTCTCCAAACCACTCACCTTTTAGAGTTAATCATCACGTACAAGCCAGGGTTAATCCAGAGTGCGTTGGGATCTGTGTTGTAATCACGTACAAGTACAACTTGAAAAAAAAAATCTGTTGATATTCGATGGATAATCACATCACAGTTGACGACATGACGTCAGTGGTGGCATCATCAGAGGGTTCCGTCTGACAAAACCCTGACCTAGCCTCAGTACTTTCCATCCCGCATGCCACTGCACAAATTCTCTCGGTCCGCGTGACCTAGCCGCCTCCGCCAGACACACACCCTCTCTCCACACTCCACACACCACTCGAAACTGACAGTGCTCTCAGCCTCGCCTCAGGAGCCATGGAGATGGACCTCGGGTCATCGGGCCGCCGCCTCCGCCCGCGGCGCAGCTCACCGGAGCGCGACGGCGACAACGGGGAGGGACGGATCGGCGCCCTCCCCGACGCACTCCTCGTCCTCGTGCTCTCCTGGCTCGGATCCACGGCCGAAGTCGCGCGCACGAGCCTCGTTTCTCCCCGGTGGCGCTCGCTCTGGCCCGAGCTCCCCGTGCTCGTGTTCCGCGGCATCGGCCCCGACACGCTCGCCGATCTTCTCGCCAAGGCCAGGCACCCCAACCTGAGCCGGCTGGAGCTACAGATCCCGAGGCAGGACCCCGGGGTCCCGGCGTCGCGGATCTCCTCGCTGCTCCGCGCCGCCGACGAGCACAACCCGGAGGAGGTCGTCTTCAACGTGGGCGGCAGCGACGACGATGGGGTCCCCTTCGAGCTGCCCTTCTTCGCGAGGGCCACCTCCATCGACCTCCGGATCTGGAACCGCAGATTCGTCCTGCCTCCGGCCGGCGTCTTCTCGACGCTCGAGAAGCTGAGCCTCTCTCTGTGCCGCGTCGAGCCCAGCGAATTCCTCCCCCGCTGCCCGTGCCTGCGCGTGCTCGACGTCGACTGCTACTGGCTGAAAGGCGACGTCGACGTCCGCTCCGACTCTCTCGAGGAGCTCGTGCTCAGGGACGTGCCTAATCGCGACGCCGTCTACAGGATGCAGCGGCGAGTCTACATCGTCGCCCCCAGGCTTAAGAAATTCAAGCTGCAATCCTACGGACACGCGGAAATGAAGGCGTCGTTCTCGGCGCCGGCGCCCATGATGGAGACGCTCTCTCTCAGATACTGCTCCATATTTTCTCGTGGCGTTGGATTTACCAGGCATTGGCGCCTGATGGGCCTGAACACGACGATGGAGTGGTGGGGAAGAGACGGGCAGCTCTCTAATCCAGTCCGTGTTCGCGTCCTTTCATTGGTGATAGTGTACCATGTGCGTCTTCTGATCCTCTGCACAATTTTATTTCCAGCTCTAACAACTACATCAAATTTGCCATCATTTATGTTTGAATACTAATAAAATTGTTTAGCAGACTAATTATCATGCTGTTGATCGGACCTTTGGGGAAGAAATACTACGCCTTCCAGTGAACAACTTCTCTATTTTGAAGCTGGAACTCCGATCGATGTGGCATGTCTTTGGGGAAGTTGTCTTTGATTTGCTCAAGACACTGAATGCCATACAAAGGCTTGAGTTGGTTCTACCACAGACCATGGTATAAGCTCACTTTTTTCATACGTCTTAGATACTTGCTCATATAATGAACCATCAGAAGCTAATGAGACATACACTAATTAATACTTCTCTATAGGATCATGTTTGGACACCGAGACGACGTTTCCATTATAATCCTGATGGATGGACAAATGAACATATCTTGTTGCCTCACCTTGAAGAGCTTGAAATCGAACGTTTCCACGTAATTGACCATGATATCGACATGGTAAAGCTTCTATTCACATCTGCGCCGGAGCTAAAGACGGTCCGAATTCAATTGTTTGCTTCGGTTTCCCAAAGTGACCCAGGATACAAAGAACTTTGCAGTGTTTTTTGGAAAAATACTTCTGCCAAATGCTATGTTAATGGAAGACTTGAAGAGCCTGAAGAAAATCTGCCACCTGCCCCACCTATTAGACGATCTAATAGCCTGCAGCTGCTACATGCTAAGCGTCACCACCCTGCCTAGCCCTTGGTGCTCCAACTTGATGCTTGTTAACTAGTTGAAGTTAATAATTCCTCCCATGTTATAATTTTGAAATTGGTATGGTTTAGAGACTCTTCGTATATCAAAACCTCCCATGCATGCATGTAATAATTCGAAACCAGCTATTGGTACTTAGTGCTTGTTAATTCCATGCCAATGCTTGCTTTTTTCCAACTGCTTTTGCACCATCCGCAGGTTGTGCAAGTGTTGGATGACTATTTCATAACCTAGCTTGAAAGTAGGTACAAAAGTGTGCTTGTGAACATGCCATTGCACGTATGGCAGCACAGACTACAGAATGGGATTTGAGAAATCGGTTCTTTTAGCAAATCAATGTTTTTGATCGTATATATGTAAATTCCTGATCGAGTTAACATATGTTCATTGCAGTTAATCAGTAAGTGTTCCCCTTTGTCTGTAGAGTCGATGCTCCTAAACTCTAATTTTATGTGGTGCATCCATACAACAATAAATAACCAGACCACTTTTGAAAAACCATATTTTGCACCATTCATGCGATTTAATTATTTTCTACTGAAATAGCATATATACTTTAGCCTACCAAAAGTTAGTATTTTTTGTGCGAACAAGCTTTTATATAATAATGCACGTCTATCTTTATTATTACAATCTAAATCTGGTGCATTCCATGACGTGATGCCAGTAATGCTGTGAAAGAAACTTAACATACAGGATGAAAATTTTCAAACCCTCTCAGCCTGTCTTCCCCCGCTGCACACCCGGCCGGTACAAAGTAGGCTCAGGCTGCTCTATCTTTCTCCTTCCTGAACCACGGCGATCCCCTCCGCCACCACTACGACCTTATCCTTCCCCCATGCGGTGACGACGATGACCTTCTCAACCACTGCTTCAATTTGTGCTGGCTTCCTCCCTGGCTCAGCTCCCTGCACAAGCGCCTATGGTGTCATGCATGGTGAGTTGGTGACGTGATATCATCCACCTCCTCTTTTGCTTTACACGATGGTGTTACTGCCCCATGCTACTGCAGCGGATGCATGAGAATGAAGAAGAGAGAGATAACACAGATGGAGAATAGATTATGAGCTACATGATTTCCTTCGATTTCTTTTAGTAGGTAATGAGCTTTTTGAAACTACTCTAATTTATGCCTTCACAAGAGTTGAATTGATATTTAATCATCTTTTTATTGCTAATGACTCATAACACAATGTTAAACACAACTGATAAAACTTGCCACTATTCAAAAGGTTTGAATCAAATGTGAAAGAACTTTTCTTGCTAATGCAGTTGACAGTGGGGATCGATGTAACATGTCTGCTTCTAAAGTTGAGTTGCAGGCACAATTCTGAAGAAAGATTTGGACTTATTGAAAGTTTTGCACACAATAGCTGGAATGTGGAATTGAAAATATAACTTTACTGAAGAAAATTTTATGGTACACAAGAGCTGAACAATGTCTTGAGTCAAATATAATTCATTATGACTTCAACAAAACGAAATGATTATTATCTGAATTGAAGACATGATCAAGCAGCACTATGACTTTTCTTAAGGACAGTACTAGTAACCACGCTCATTTGTACAAGTCCATAAAGCTGAACACATATTTTAAAAAAGCTTATTAGTTTTCAAGGAAAATGCTAGTTCAACAACTAATATTTCCTATTCATGATCTGTAGTGTCTTGGAATTGGTCTAGGTATGAGATTATTGGGTTTGTTCTCTGCAGGTTGGACGAATGTTTTCTGTATAGTGTTTTGAAATTGCTCTGCCTTGATAGAGCTCTTGCCAAATGTTGATATGTTGTTTCTTACTTCCAGGAGCATGAAGTGCTATATGAAGAAAAATCAATGAAACGATGCTACTGCCTGCAGATTTGGAACTCTGGACATGGTTGTGAATGTGGAAAAGCTCAGTAATTAGTATTTTTACATGACTTTTGAAATCGTTAGCCATATTTATATTTTAGAGCAGGTGGTTTTATGTCTTCTGGAAGCTACCATCTAACTCATAAGAAACAAGAATATATTTGGATTAAAAATTAAACTTACTGAAGCTTAAAGCTCATGAGTTTTGCACTTAAAAGATAACTGAGATTGTATATACAATACATGTTCATTAATGGAGAATTTGAAAACAGCCATCGTCTATGTTAAAAAAACAACCGAGATCAGGCATGCATGTTTTACTGTTCAACCCAAAAGATTATGCTCTAATTTGTCTCGGTGATATGAAGATCAGTTTAGCTGCCTGTTTCACACTAATGCTCTACTATATTATTTTTCTATATCACCGAACGCTAGTGGCAAATACTCTGCTACATAGAATTTTATGCCAGGTCAGAGGACAACTTGGAGCTCAAAAACATTCCAGAAAACCTGGAAACCCTGGGTACTTGTGAGAGCCTTGCAAGTACCAATCCTTTTTAAAAATATCACCTATCTTGGCTAAGATCTACATCATGACAAGAGAGAATTACGGTGAAGAAATAGTATTTATTTGGTGTTTGAGCGAAAGCTGCCTTAGTTTGAGATGGAGGTACAGATACCTGCTATATTTTTTTTATGCAAGATACCTGCTATAAGCAAATGCAAAGTGGTGCCTACTGCCTAGCTGCAGTTCCTGACAGTCAAGTTTAAGTTCTGCATGAGTTTTTATGAATAATCTGCAGGTGGTAAGCTGATTTCTTTTTTGATGGGACAGGAGGGTTGCAGGACCCCTTATATTAAAAAGGAAAGAGTTTACAAGCAAAGGGTAAAAAAATTTATATGATAGAGTCTAGCCATTCTACTATCTTTGGGAAATACCACTAGTAGAAAACCGACTACTAGTAATACCTGGTAATTTCCATTGCTTCCGTAATTATCCTAAACAAGTTTTACTGGCAGATTTGCATTGTTGAGGAACTTGTGGAGAACTTTCGTTAAAAGAAAATCATTTGGTACTGATAGGTGGTAGGCTGATAACTGCACTTTAATTTGTTGATTCAATTGAAGAAACACTTGTCCTAATTTGGGAGATCAAATGTAGCCTGTCTTTATAGATAACACTGATTTTGTTATTCATGTTTTTCCTTGTTGTTTGTAAAATGAAACTATGCTCATCTGGTATTATCAAAGTCTATCTGCAATCCAATGTGTAGGCCAACAATGGAGTAATATGTATTTTGCTTCTCACCGAATGTGATCACCTACGAACAACTTTAAATTTCATTTTCATTCTCTTCATATGTCCATGTTTAGTAGACATGGAAACATTTGCTTTACGCTTGTTGCTTTTTATTATAATTTTTTTTATATTAGGAAAAGTCCATTTCACTCTCCTCGCCTATTCACTTTGTCCGCTTGACCCTCAAGCAAAAATTTAGCCTTAATTTACTCCCCCGAATTATTTCAATTGACTCAATCTACCCTATAATGAGTTTTTTCTTTTTTGTTTCTCCGTGTATGAGTTGAATTTTGAGTTCAAATTTTGTGAGAACATATAGAACATGAAGAATTGCATTAAACAGTTATAATAAGAAATTTTCATGGTTATTTTCATAGGCTAGTAGGAACATTTGATATGGAATTGATCTTAGATATACAAATAAAACTGTATGAAAAGTAATCAAGAAAAATTTCTAATGTAGTGCATCATATTATAAGTCAACTAACAAAATCTTAAATTAAAACTCAACTTGTGCGCAAAGAAACAAAAAATAAAAATATAATTAGGAGTAGATTGGACCATATGAAATAGTTCAAGGGAGTAAAGTGATCCTAAATTTTGTTCGGAGGGTTAACCTGACAAAGTGGATTGGTGGGGAGAGTAAGACATTTTCCTTTATAATATTTCTTACTGGATGTTAATCCAAGACCAATGACCATCCATCTTAACTTTAATTTCAATGATCATGAAAGGTCTCCTAAGAGGGACCCGCTGAATGCTATGGTACCAAATACAACAATTGTCTTTGTAATCCATGCGTCATGGATGGAATTGTACACCTACAATCACCAAAAACTAAACTCTTTTTGGTTTTGCAAAGAAATTAGTCATCATCAGTATCAAATGATACACCTGGCCTCTTTTATATAAAATTGAGAGTTGAACCAGTCTGTTTTTCATAATTTTAGGGGCTGGGTCTCATGGTCATCACCAAGAAATCGCCATATAGATTTATAATGAAGCGCACTCACTTGCGTGGGAGAGGTTGTACGAGCAAAATTTATAAAACTGTCCTGACACTATGTTAATTTAATTTATAGAAAATCTATATGCATTCTCGACGTGTTAGTGCATGTTTGGTTCTCCTTACATACAATAATAGACCTTGCTAACACTACTCTCTCCGGTGCAGCCCGTGGCTTCATTGTTCATCTCATCCTCCCCAAAATTATTCCTGCATTATGTGAGTTTATGCTGCTTCCAGAATCATTAGCCAGTGCACTGAACCTGGGACATCTCTACACAGTGGACCAGAACACCATATTAAATAAAGAAACCATGCATTTTTATTTGGCATATATAATAAACTCTTCATTTGCAGAAACACTACAGAGGAGCATCAACTTTCTGGTAGATGTACATTAAAATATTTTGTCTGACAGCAGTGTGCTCTGTCCAATAATGCAGACCTAGCATCATTTTTGTGATGAAGTCGTTCAGGTGTTCAAGGTCAAGGTGGATCATCATCACAGGGAGCAGCATAAACTAGCAGAATGAGATGCCGGTGGGCTAGCACCTTGGTGATGAGCGATTGACAACACGGTGTGCGTGTGACGTGTCTCTTGGCAGGTTGTGGTTGCAGGTGACAGGTGGAGACAAGGTACATGCGGCGACGAGTGAAGAACGAAGATAGGATGCCGCGTCGAAAAACCGCGGGGGCGGAGAAGGGCGGATCGAGGCTTGCGTTCGAGGGACAGGCGATCGTGCGGTGTACGTCTACTGTACCTAGCTACACGGCGGGAGGACGTCGATGGAGGTTTCCGGATTATGCCACAAAATCCGGGGTTCGCTGGTTGAGCCACAAAGCCATGCATCGTACCGGGACGCTCGTGCGGCGTGCGAAGATGGAAATTCTGGCGATCGCGATACGATTTCGGATGGTTGTGCGGCGACATCGCGAGGATCACATCGCGGAGATGGAGGGATCGCGGACATCGCGGAATTTGCCATGGAGGACGTAATTGGAATTTACGCCCCTACGTTGGATTTATTTAGCGTAGGGGGTTATGTGAAAATAGGTCGTGCCACCCTTTGGAGATATAAATATGTGGCACCTAGGGTTGAGGGAAGAGTGGACGTTTTGGACTCCCGGCGAGTTACTATTCACGCGTGAACAGTACCCAGTACTCGTGCCCTGGGGTTCCACGGTTCAATTTTCCTCTCTTCGGTCTAGCCTAGGGTTTGAATTCTAGTGAGAGGTTTTTGTTGATCTCTCCGATTAAGAGAGGGAGGATGTTCGGGCGGAGGCTAGATGCACTTTTGTAAGTTCAATTACTCGATTTAATCTTTCATCTATAATGATTGATCTTGTGCATCTCGATTGGTTCTTTACAATTCTCGTCAGCATCTGACATAGTCTGCTTGTTTTATTTTTATCTCAAGATCCGTAAGTCCGATTGACGTGATTCCAGTTGGGTTAGTTTCGTAATTTCATCTAGTTTAATCTGACAAATTTTTAGGTCGATCGGAGTTACGGATTTTCGTCCACATCAGGTTTACTAGGTACATAGAGTTCTGTCCAGATTTGAAAAACGTGATTTATTCAGGTTTTGTGTTTAGGGGAAGGGTTAGAAATTTTTGTTAGAAAGTTTTGGCTTCCGCGACCATTCACCCCCCCTCTGGTCGCCTGTTACGATCCTTCACAGAACAATAAAAAAAGGAAATAGAGGTGTCCAGCAGCATGGCAATATGAAGAGAAAGAAGCTGATTCCTATTTTGGATGAAAAAAAATACATGCTTCCTCTTCTGAGTCAGAAAATGGTAACGACCGCCTTGGAACTTGATCTTGACATGAGTAGTGAAATTTTCTATTCACAGCAATGTCTTTTGGGAACTGCTAATATATATGATTCTAGCTTGATCCTATATAGGTTAACTCTATAAACATTCAATTCATATTTGTCTCCTTGATTTGCTAATTCAGCATTAGATCCCTCACTGATCTGTTTTTTATTCTTATAAAGACATTGCCTCCTTGATCTGTCTATGTGTTACACTTCCGTGTGACCTAGACTTATTGTCTTGTCCTGTTCGACTGCAATGAATAGTAAATGATGGGAACTATCATCCCCCCCCCCCTCTCCCAATGTATTTTACAGGTAAATGAATAGTAAATGTAAATCTAGACTATACATTGATGTTTAACCATGAGTTACATGGACCGGCACCCCTAAATCTGTCGTCGAGCTCCGCATCTGCAGTGAAGCAAGGTGTTTTGCAATCAGCCCATTTTTAATTTAGGTAATTTAATTTATCATATATTAATTATGGTTTAAAGAAAAGTAAACATGTGTGCAGCCGGCTACAAAACGTCAACACTCATTTCAACATTTCACGATGATCCACCCTGACATTGTTGGCATCTCTCCATCTCGACAATGTAAGAAATCTAACCAAGTGACAATGATATATATCAATATATTATATAATACTAATGGTGATAAGGCTCAATGAAAGGAATAAAATATTTGTCAATAGCAAAAAAAGGATCACAACCTCAAATAATACAACAAACCCTTGTTCTTTTACAAAACTTTTGAAACATTTTGACCAAGGGATTCATCACCCCAAGTGCACCTATTTTTTTCTATTTTAGATTTTGTGTCGAGTTAAAAACAAAGATGTGGAGGAACTATGTTACCAGCACGCTCGCATGAGTGCTACCATTCAGGAAACCAACTACGTTGCGATGAGCGACCACATGTAGATTTCTCCTCCAAAGTGCTATTTTTACCTGCCAGTAAAAATGTCTTTCTTAGCGGTTCCTACTTGTTCAAACTAAGTGGAGTTGACACCCTGCTGTTCATGGCAGTTTATGCTTACCTCATCATAAGGGGTCTTGTTAATTTTGCTTTTGTGACTTATGTAGCAAAAAACATGATGATGAAAGAGAGTTTGTGCTCTGTCTGTTATTTTTCTCTGTTTTTCCTCATATTTACACACTTTGTTATACCAGATAAATTAAAGCAAGACATCTAGCTCACTGAATGAATGATTGTGCAACATGTCATTCACTGATTAGGTTTTCAAACATGTGTTACAGGGAATTCTCCATTAAGAACTAATTAATAAGTAGTTTCTTGTGCCAATCCAATAATCAATTATTCTCCACATCACTTAGCTTGGATGTTATTATATGTATGCTTATCCGTTGAGTTCTATCGTCATGACTTCTAACTAAACATATTGAATTTTTTAAAGCTTGCGCAAATATTTTCATCAGTTTGTATTGAACAAATTCACATGTTTTACCAAACAAGTTCATGAACAAATTAATCCTGTTTAGGACTTTTGCTGATAAAATGTCAAAGGCTACATCCAAGAGGATCAGAACACTTTAACACTCCATAAGGGCAGCCATTTTGGCGAAAAAAAGGCTTATCTTATCTACGGTCAGATGATTTTTGCAACAAACTAAACCAAGTAGGGGGCTAGGTATTTAAGACTCCATCAGCGAATCCATTCATTTTGGCGAAAAAAAGAGACAAAAAATCAGCTTAGCTCACGTGTGATGAGATGATTTTGACAACAAAAATGAGAAATGGGTGTTTATAATAAAACATATCATAAGATGCAAACTTAAATCAAAGTGATATATGGGGTGTTTTGTTTTTTCCTTTGTTGCTATTTTAACACTTAATATCCGATGTGCTTTACATTTCTTTGTTTCCAACAAAGAAGGACGAGGCAAATACAATCAAGGGCAAAATCCCATTGATTTGTGAATAGTCGAGGGAAAATTCGAAAAGTTAAAAAAATGAAAGTAAAAATAAAATTGCAGACAAAATTAAAAAAGACCATTATAGTATTTAATCCATCTGGTTGTGCGATTCACCCATTAACAATTTTCTCAGTATCCTTCCCGTGGTGTGCGTCCTCTCTATGCACGCATGCCTCTTATTATCTATATATATACACCACATCTTCATCTGATATATGCATTTGTGGTGACGGTTCTTTAGTGGATCACCCCCTGCACCATTTGTGCTGACGGTTAACAATCATATCCACCAGGACTCAAAAATCCATGTGTTAGTACAAATCGTTTCTGGCGTGTCTTTCAGTTCCACATTGCTTGTGTCTTATTATATTTTCCTATCGATTCATCGTATAACACTTATATATATAGGAATGAGTTGTATCAGGAAGAAGGAAATGAGTATGATGACATGCCGGAGCATCATCAATCATGAACCCCACGCCACTCTCAGTCACCAGCCCATCCTAGCAAGCTACTGGTGATCAAATTACCTGAATCACAATTATTTGGTACGATGCACGAGGCACCTTGATCAATCTGTTGACAAGCGGCAGATTTGCGCCCGCTTCAAATGGTACCTAGTCGGCTAGTCCTAGCCTCTGCAAGGATCGCCACCCCGTTGGCCACCGTCATATATATGGTCAGCTCTGATCATATGATTAATCGGTGTAGGGAAAAAGTAGAGTAATTAACTGAGACCAAGGACACCAATATACCTATAAATCTAAAATTTCATTTCAATTTTATAGTGTACAAAAAGTGTGTGTAATTATGAGAGATTGATAAACATGTAAAATTGAACAAAAAAACTTGGCAGTTTATAATTATTTTTCTGGCCAACTACCTCCTCTAACTTCAATTAATAAAAATTTCTTGATGAAAAGCGGTCATTAATAAGAGTTGCATTCAAAATGTATAGCCTTAACCCTTAAGCACCATATGAGTAAGGTGCACTATACTTACCTTGACATTATTGATTTTTCACCTTTTATTCCACCATCTCCATCTTGTTGGGAGATTTGCCCATTAACCTTTTCTCTGTATCCTTCACATAGTGTGCGTCCTTCTGGTAAATATGCTCTATGCTATGCATGACTCTTATCTATATATGCCATGCAAACCTTCATCTCATGAGAGTGTAACATCCTAAAATTAAATCTATACATAATATTAAAGTGCGGTTATTTCTTCTAACCGTCGTGGTTATTTTGCAAAAAAGTCCCTCAACTTTTTTTAATCAACCCACAGTCCTAGGAGTTAATTATTTTAGGCTCGGTCATCGAGAACAGTGGCTGTGCTCAGCCGTGTCAGCCCCCGCGCTCCCGTACGTTGCGCCGGCCACGCCGGCCATCATGGGGCCCATGCGCCATGCCAGCCACCGTGCGGGCGTGTGCTACATCTGGCCACGCTGGCCCCATGCTCCCGTGCACGGCGTCGGCCGCTGCGAGCCCTGTGCACTGCCACGTGGGCCCGTGCCGCTCTGGCTGCCGTGGTACCGCACCCACACCGGCTGTGGGCCCCTAGGCACCGGCCATCGAGCGGCGCAGCCGGTACCACCGCGGTCGGGGTGACAGCATGGTGAAGAGGAAAGCTCCCATTTTCATACACCTTACCCCACCCCACCTCCGTTGTCACTCGCACCGTTGCCCAACGGATCCACCGTCGTCAACCCTTCGGAGCTACCCTCCCGTGAGGCGGCCACTCCACTGCTGACGGTAAGCACTACTTCCTCCCACGTCGTCGTCTTCATCGGTGACCCCAGCACCTCGGCCACCATCTGGTTGGGACGAATTTGGTCGATCCAATCACTGTCATGCCAACCCGCAATAGAGGTCATCTCCTAGGGAGGCAGAGGCAGTCGGCAAGCAACGCAAACAGAGGCGGAGGCTAGGACCTCACACCCCCCAATGACGTCCATCCCCTCTAGATTCGGAACTAAGGCCTCAACATCAAGCAATTGTGGGCTCGATTTTGCACTTGATTGGAAAGATTTCGAGTGGATTATAGAAGGGAGGTGGATGGAAATGAGGAAGAGGAGAATGCACTCCTGCTCATGGCGGCCAGAGGCGCTGTGGCCTAGCACTCGAAGCGGGAATGAGACTAGGCACGGGAAGGACGAGCACTTGCCTAGGCGACAGCAAGGACGGCAAGATGTGCAACGCCTGGGCGACGGCAAGGATGGGGCAAGATGCGGGTGGCGCCGATGGACGAAGAGGAAGCGACTGGCTCGATGACGATGACTACGGGGGAAATCGAATGAATGGATAGAGTGGATGTTAAGCGGTGAATTTTTTTTATTTCAATGTGCAATGTGGGTCCCACGTAATAAACAGATGGCATCAAACCACCCACAAATGTCTTTTACTACTATACTTGCAAAGAGAGGATTACTAGGGATAATGCACCAATAATAGCGTGAGAGGAAGTAAGGACCCGTAGCAATGCACGGGCATTTCTGCTAGTAAAATATAAAGTGTTGACTAGGCCAATGAGTGGGGCAAAAAGTTGACTTTTGAACCGTAAGTTGGATGGATGATCGGTCACTGTGGTTGAGTAGAGCTCATCAAAACGAATCCGTTTGACTACCAATATGTATGATGAACCTGTGTGTTGATACACTTACTCTTTGGATGTTTTCTTGTGCCTTTCGATTATGTTGTTCCAAGTTCATGTTCATGCTATTCAAGTTCCATTATTTGATTCCCAATCCATGATTCAAGTTTCAAGTTACTTCTTTATATTCCATTCATGTTTCGGTTGATCCAGATGTGCAATTTGGTTCTTTTATTCATGTTCCTGTGAGTAAGTGCTGGCCCCACTTGCTCGGCTTTACCGGTAAATGTTAAGGATGTTTCAGATTGTGTCCGTTTCAGACGGAAACTACTGTTTCATGGTTATTCCATAGTTCACTATTTTCTGGATTACTATGTTTCCCTTCCAATTCTGATTGTACTTGCTGAGTATTTCTACTCACGCTTGTGTTTATTTGTTTTTTAGTACCAAATGACCGCGAGCATGCATGGGAAGTGGGAGTAGCATTCATCCGGAGCACACACGTTTAATTATACTTATTCTTAGTTAAATCCATTCATTCAGTAGAACTGCAATTAGTTAAGTTGGTTCCTTTATCGTTAGTTGATGGTGGAACGTTTTGGGGTTGATCTCGTCTTTGTTTTGATCCTAGGAAAGGGCTGTGATGCTTACTTATTGCTTATATGTTATTCATGTGGTTTACTTGTGGTTGACAAGTTTCGGATGCCTGTCAAAATTTTCAATAAATTCTAAACCTGTGTTTTTTTTATACTTTTGATAGCCTCAGGGTTTTGGGAAAAATCCGACGTGTTACAACGAGCCTTTCAGTTCCACAATGATCATCTTCATCTCTTGTATCCTATCGATTCATATGGCACTTTATTTCGCAATGAGTGGCATCACTAGGAGTCTAAGGACATGGCATCGCTTGATCCATGCTGCAGACGAAGCTTGGACGGCCAAACTTTAACCTGATCAATGAGTGACACTTTACGATATGTGCAGCGGTTGGAGCCGGCCAGCCCATCCAGATTGTGCAGCTAATCCATCCCACAAGCAAATTAGCTTCTGGAAGGTGCCTACTTTTGACGTGTAGGATCCTGAAGATATTCCTCTAAAAACAAAAGGACCCTGATGATATAGCACGATAAACATTTTTTCACTTAATATATGCAAATATCTCTTTAATTTGTTGGGAGATGCATGTAAACATCAGACCATTTGATGACAAACATGCATTTATATCCTGGAGCATGTAATTTTCCTGTTGACGATCTCTCCACTACATGACCATCAAAACTCCTAGTATTATTTAATCCGCCTCAAATTGCACAAAAGAATCTTGTCGATGTGGCCTTTGCTTTCATCATGCACGAAAGAATCACGGCAAAGCTCATCTAAGGCATCTGAGTATCTGACCCGTTTTAATTATCTACTCTACCAACTTCATTTGGTGAGCAGGTTCACACATCAATACTATCATTTTTCCTTCACATGCCATGGGTCCTCTGGTAATAAATACTCTTATCTACCTTAATAAAATTGGAAAATTTTCCATTTCTTATGAGTCCACCTCTTCCATGCCATAGCCATACTGATTCGTTTTCTTATTTGTGCTATATATTCAGATCGCGTACATCCATGTGACGTAAAGATCAGTAGTAGGCACATACTCAACAAGCCAGTAATCTTGTTTTGTTGAGATTCTTTGCTGGACGTTCCTTTGGCACCTGTGTATCCATTGAACTGATGCGACACGCTTGCGCATGTATTTGTACAGTGGTATAACAAAGTTTAAACTTTACGTACAGGTTTATTTATCTGTTATCCAAAGCATAGCCAGTTTACGACCATATCAAATTTTGGTGTAGCCCACCCTTCCCTATCTCCCACATATGAACTCAAACTCTGCGGTACCCTTCACATGAATTTTTGATACTGCACCGTCCTTTAATTTATAACTGTCGCCTCTGGCCTCTATTTGCATTGAGTGATGAGTGGTTCACTCATTAATATTTTCATGTTTTCCTTCACATGTCATGTGACCTGGCGTCCTGCTAATAATAATCTACATCTATACATACATACATACATACATACATACACTACACACCTCCATTTGCTCTCACAGTCCCTCATCAGTTCCATGCCGGTTCATCCTATATGGTAGAAGGTTGTTTCAGTAGAAGGCACATCTCCAATAACTAACCCAATAATCTTGTTCTGTTGAGATTCTCAATTGCCTAATCTGCCCCTCCTATACGATGAAGCCCTTGTCAATTGCATTGAGATTTATGTGGCTCACGCATGCACATGCACTGTCCATTTGCTCGAGAATGAGCTGCATCAGGAAGAAAGGCACGGTACCTGGACCTTGCTGCGGTAGCACAAATATTCTGCTACGATGCAGCATCAGAAGCCCATCACAATATTGCTCCCTCGTGAGTCTCATCCTGTCGATGCATTGGGCCTCGAGGATGAAACCAGTGTCATTAGGTTCATATGACATGCCCATTAGGACCTAAATGTGATACTTGCTGCAGTAGCATGACCCGTGAAGAAAAATAGTAATGTGTATATATTTAATCCTAGCAAGTACTGGATGTAAACCTCTAACAACCACACATGGGAACTTCCAGAGAGAATTGTATTTATGGTCAGACAAAGGACCATTGCATATACCGTACATCATCATATCGATATATCGGGTCGGATCATAATCTAATGGTCCGTATCTTTCATCAATATTGTATTCTTATCTACCAGCTCTATTAGGTGAGCAGGTTCACTCATTAATAATTTTCATGCATGTTTCCTTCACAAGTCGTCATGTGTGCTTGTACTCATGAATATATATACACTCTATCTATATATACAGCTCCCTTTGCCAAGCATCAGCCTCCCAGTTCCATACCAGTTCATCTCTCATTTATACATTGTCAATCACCCAATAATCAGTCTACATTTTAATCTAAAAAAAATAATCAGTCTACATTAGATTTTGCTTCAGAATGAGCGGCGTCAGGAATGAAGACACGGTGCTTGGTCCTCGCTAGCTGCAGTGGCGTCTTCACGAAGTTTTGCAGCATCTCAACAGGAGCCAAAACTACATCAGCTGACGGTGCTGTCACTACCAAGTACTGATCATAACCACGCCACAACCAAAGGCCGGCACGCTATATGGGAGGGACACTGTGCGGTGCCTTGTATTGACATGGCAGATACCAGCAGACTCACAAGAAGCTTATTGTACTCTTGTTATGAGCAAGGGTTATGTTCTGTGGCTCGGTGCCAGTCAGTGGAATCAGTCCGCAGTTATGTCCATCTGCGCGCTATGAACCCTTTCAGACTTTCAGGATACATAGAAGGATATAAAAAAGTATATCCTATCAAAAGTATATATATACAGTGACAGGATACAAGGATTAGTAGTAGGCGTATGTAGTTCACACTATTGATTTTTTCACCGCAGTGAGTCTCATCCAGTTAATGCATTGCCTCAATGAGGAAGTCGCATCCATTAGATTCATATATGACAGTTTCGGAATGAGTTACGTGGCATTGGGAGCAAAGACACGGCACCGCGCCACCGCCTGATCAGAGCCACCGTAACTCAGAGTGCACAGGTGAAAGCTACCTAGAGGCGACACTATCAAGTGCCTGCGCGAGGTCTCTTTCTTGGATGGTGACGACTCTTAGTTTTACATTTTTTCTTCGCACGTTTATGTTTATCTGCTTATATAGGTTGGGTATTGGAAGAGAAGTGGTGAACTAGATTTGATCTGACCAAGTACTATAGATGTAAAACTTCAACAACCACACATAAGAACTTAACTGGTATTTATGATCAGGCAAAGGACTATTGCATACACCGTGCTAAGTCGGATTATTCACTCGTTAATCGTACCTCTCGTTCATTCATGTGTTCAGTTTTTTTCGGATAATATGGTCGATATCTTATATATATACACATCTCCATCTGCTAATTAACATCCCTTCAGTCCCACATTGGTTTCTCTCTTCTTTTAATTTCCTTGCGAGTGTATATATGCCCATGGGATATAGAGAGAGATCAGTAGCAGGCATCGGTGACACTATTAATCAGCCACTAGCCTTGCTCTCCTGTGAGTCTCATCCTATTGGTGCATTCGGCATCAATGATGAAGCCACATCCATCAGATTCATATGACAATTTCGGAATGAGTGACATCAGGAACTAAGACATGGCACCTGATCCTTGTTGCACCAAGATCATGAATCCTGCACCGTCAGACTTATGGACTGAAATGGAACAATAATTGATAAAAGCCATGAGGTACCTAAATCAGAGACGTCCACGAGAGATCGCACACCCACTGCATAATAGTACTAAATCAGAGATAAGGACCTTGTGTAAGGACTAAGGACACAGGAGTTAGTATTGATAATATTGTCTTGCTGTGGTTGATGTCACAACTCAAAACAGAAAAGGCAATGCAAACATGTTCAGGGTAAAAGATGGTGATACTAGTGCTCAGTCTCGATAAAATGCCATGTTTGTAATGAACTAATGATTGTAGCCGATGTCGATTTTATTATTTATACAAGTGTGGATCAAACGAATCACAGCAACTTTAGAGTATCAAAAGATTCCAAGGGAGAAATTGCACATCTCCATGTATATAAGACTTTTACCCTAAGAAGGAAAAGGTATAATTCGTTTCCCTTGGATATCACAAAAGTATGGTTTGTCTTTAACTACACTATACCATATATGTAATTATCAAGCCTCCTCTAACTCGGTTACTCTCAATGCCATTTAGTATTAGTTCCTCCCTCAATGATTTCTATCCCTGTTTTGACATGAGGTGGCACTGATATGATGGCTTTGCCTCCTAAGCAGCCATATGTCAGTGTCACCATGTTCTTCAGGGGGAAAAAGATAGAGAAACAAAATGTCCTGCGGATGAGTGACAAAATTACCCCCTTTGATCATCTTATTCTACCCTAGCTCCTCCCCTCAATACTTCTCATGTTTCCTTCACAACATGTCATGTGATGTCCTGCTGCTAATAATAATGAAATATGTCCTGATCCTCTCTATATATACACTGTTGCGAGCCTCCATACTTTTTCTTCACATCTATATATTTAGCTCGTATATATCCGTGGCCCGTGGGACAGTAGCTAGGATCCGTAGTACCTACCATTCTATCAGCCAAATGCTCTTGTTTTGTTTGAGATTTTCAACCGGCTAGCTAGCTTATCAGACCTCGATGATGAAATTCCTATCCATTAGATTTCATGTATGACGTTCTTTTGCTTGAGAATGAGCGGTGTCAGGAAGAAAGACATTGTACCTAGTGCTTGCTGCTGCAGCTTCAACAGGCATGATCGAAACTGCACGAGCTGCGCGTGAGCACGTGCCGAGTCCTGATTTTACTTTTGTTGTGCCTGGTGTGACACTGTGACATGGCAAAATCGGTCGATGCAAATTTCATATCCCTTGCGTCCTACAAAATCATGGAAAATGAAAAAAAAAGCACGAATGAAGTCGTTATTTCAGCTGAAATAAGAAAGAACCAAATAAAGGTGTCGTCCCCGCCTCCGTGTGCTCCCCAGTCCCCAGCGCTGCTGGCATGGCTTGTCAAGTTGTCATCGTCGTCGGTGACAAGGGCCAACATCGTTTTCGATTAATTAAGAATCATAGGTATTGTAGCAAGCACTGGAGAACAGGAGTAATTACGGTGAAGTAGGCTACTAATCTAAAATTTGGTACTCCCTCCATCCCAAAATACTATTTATTTTGGCTTTTTTAAAGCTATAACTTTTGCTATATATCTAGGTGCGTATTAAAAACTATGGATTTAGAAAAGCCAAAACGAATAGTAATTTAGGATGGATGGAGTATTACAGTTATATACTAGGGCGGCGATGCTGCTTTTCTGGTATGATACAGAAAATGGTGTGGCTGGGGTTTTGCTTAGAAATAACTTAGCGATGGTGACATCATCACTGAAGGAGTGGGAGAGCTCACACATGTCAGCTGATTCGTTTCAGTCAGAAATCCTTCCATCAATATTGTACTCCTTTATTATCTATACCAGCTCTATTATATATACAAGGGAGCATGTTCACTCGATGATAATAGTTTTCATGCTTCCTTCAGGTCGTGTGTACTTCTACTGATGAATACAATCTCTATCACAATTTTAAAATTTTTGTGAGGCTATATCAGTTTTCATTTTGGGTTGCATAATTGCATCTACCTTGAATTAATATTGCAATCTCTTTCTTGCATTGAGCCGCCTCGTCTTAATAACTTCATGTTGTTCTTAGAGATGTTCGTTTTTGTCAATCATTGTTGATTAGGATAACTGGCATTTGTTTTCTAACAACCAGCAAATGCTCCAGAAGATAATGGATGCAATGACAGTATCTTGTGTTTTATTGTTGAGACGGCTTCTGCTTGCATCTAACTTGCATTCCTATCTTCAACTAGAGGCACAATAAGGTTTCTTGTAGTGAAATCTACCCATCCCAGTTTGAGTCCTTGACTCGGTATCGGTGCTTACAATTTTTCTAGATTTATTCCGAAATTTATAAACAATGTGATTCTTTCATTCAGTGATTGACTAACATACTTGTTGATAGCGAGACAATAGTGTGACTTTGTCAATCTTAAGATCTAACAGCTCAGTCTCTTGGAGGAGCTAATAGGGTGGGGTTTGCGTGCATTTATTCATAGAGTGAGTGTAAGTGCGTACACGTGAGCGTCTGTGTCCGTGTCTTGCAAGGAAAAAAAAAAGAATTGAAGCTTTACTCTGTCAAATAAATTCAGATCACGTTGCCTTGGTGGTATACTCATCATTCTGTCATTCTCAATAATGCTCACCATATCAGTAGAACTCAATAAGTCCTAAACCAGATCAATTCTGTAGAAAAATAAGCTAAAATCTGTCTATTGACGGCTCGAGTTCTTCCTTCCTATAATTGAAGAAGGGGACCAAAGCTTGAATCACAGTGTGTATCATCAGGTGCTCGAAGAATTGGTTGTAGAGAGGTTTGAAACACACAGAGCTTCTTTTTTTTATGGAAAATGAATACTACCCCTCCCCGTCTCCAATCGTGCACTATTTATGCTATCCCCGTCCATCAATATTGTACTCTTATGTACCAGCTCTATTAGCAGGTGAGCGGCCGGTTCATCAGTCGTACGTTAATAGGAGTAATTTTCAAGTTTTCTCCAGAAGTCATGTGTGTACTTGTACTATACCAGAGATGCATATGCATCAGAGATCAGCCTCCCAGTTCCATACCAGTTCATCATCTCCTCATTTGTCATATGGAGTATCTTATACTCCGTGGGGTTGAAAGATCTTTTTTTCTCGACTGTGCCTTGACACGTTTTTCATTAAGAGGATAAGATTGAAAGATCCTCTTGTCCAATAGATTTGTTCAGTACATGCATATGCATACTCTGTTCTCTTGCTTCGGAATGAGCGGCGTCAGGATTGAAGACACGGTGCCTGGTCCTCGCTGCAGTAGGATGTGATCCAGTCTTGGCGGCATCAGCAGGAGCCAAACTGCAACAGCTGATCATGGTGTCGAAACATGGCAACTCAGTGGTGATCGATCACCATATGTACACTTGTTCTTGCACTAATTTATGTATAAATGTTAACTTCTTTTAAAGCTCGCTATATCGCTTCTCAATTTACGTAAAATTCACTAAATTTCGCCCATATCAAGAAGAAAAAAAAAGGTTAATATACTTTGCTTCCTAGAAAATCACAGAACCAGACAAACAGCGCCCCTTTTTTTCGATTTGTTTGTTCAGACACACCCTAGTTTTCTACAACAACCAAAAGGTTCCCAAAAACACAAATGAAGTCATTATTTATTTCAATAATAGTAAATCAGAAAGTATCAAAGTGCCTGGCCCATCCTATATGTGGGCGCCTCCGTGCTCCCCATTCCCCAACGCTGCTGGTGGGCAGTGGGCCAACGGGCCCACGATTCCCCGACACGCGCCGTCTCGTCGGTGACAGGGCCCAACATCGAAATATACTTGGTAGTAGTTAAACACTGAAGGAAGTGGAATAATGGAGTGGGCAGTACAGGCTTAATCGACGTGCAAATTTAATAATTCAGTTATACGGTAGTTTATGGTATCCTACCAACGCCCACTGCCCTCTCGGACAAGATCATGTGGCAGCATCCAGGGTGTACTCAGAGTAGCGTCGTGCTGTCTGATGACCATTGAACCACCGCAAAGCGCACAGGAGCCCCTGTGAAAGCTACCCAGAGGAGTCCCTGTCATATGCCTGCCTGTGCCTGTGCCATGCAAGGTCCCTGCTCCCTTTCCTGAATGGTCATGTGCCATGCTTTTCTTGGCAGAATCGCAGGTTTAATTATCTTTTACATTTGGTGGTTGAAGATAAGTCGTGCAAATCTTCTTTGAGAAGAAGTTAGCTTTAATCTGACGAAGCACAAGATGTAAAACTCTAATAATAACATACATGAAAACTCTTGCAGAAATCATATTTATTGTCAAGCAAAGCACTTGCACTTTTTTCATCCATAAGTTATTACATCAAGTCAAAGTAAACTTGCATAGCTACTACAATAAAATTATGGTCAGATGATAAATGTGAGCTCTTCGTGTGACTCTTGTCCAAAACAATTTGCTCAAACAATCTGGCATAGATTAGAAGAGTGGATGCCAGCCCCAAGAAATTTGTTGCCTTTTGTGCAATAATAAACCTGAGACCCAGATGATCTCTGCTTGATTTTTTTCCTTTTGTGTGCCATGTTCGGTTTACTGTGTGATTGAATGAGAAAACTATGGGCATCTTGGCTAACCGACAAAATTTTCAACTATGTTTGTCCGGCCAACATGCGGCGAAGAAAATGATTTGTAGAGAGTGCAAAAGTTGGTTTTATTGTATGATAATTGGAAGAACCAAATCGCAAGATCTTCAAAGTCAAGAAAGACTTGCACGAAAATGGCAGAGGTGAAAAGTGGGTTGTGTTGTTCCGGCATGATCCAGCCTTCTTGTGCCACATCATATCATGCTTAGTCGGCACGCTATCTTCATCACGTCATACCAGTCCAAGGTCTAGCCGTAATAAAATGTCACTACATCCTGACATTAACCACCACGTACAATTCGTGCGTGCATCCACAACTTATAATAAGAAGAGAAGAAATAAACACAGAGGAATGATAAAAGCTAGAGGACATGGACTCATCAAGATATTGTGTTGTCATGTCATGCCGTATCTATTATTTGTCAAAATCGTAGGTATAGTACGGTCCAAAATTTTTCATGTCGTATCATGTCAAAATTTGTGCGGTAGAGAGGCCGAGAAATGACATGGCCTAATTGCCAGCTCTGTGAACAAAAGATGCCATGATCTCTTAAAGGAACCATGGTTGCTTGTATCCTATGCATGCTAATGGTTCCTCCATATATGTATTGCAGAAACTCAAAATCCAAATAAACTATTTTATCACTTAGCTTTCAAACTCTTTATATTCTTTCTTTCTGAAGTCCATCTTCTTCCATACTTAAGGAGATGACCTCTAACTAGCCTTTATAATAATATTGTTTCAATTTTTTTAAAAGACACTATTTTACCCAACTTTAACTAAAAAATGCTGCGTTCATCCAAAGAAAACCACGAGTGCAATGCCCTCTTCTTTGGTACACTCACTAGTACACCAAGTGAGCAAGCGAGGTATTATGTACTCCTACTCCTCTATCCTGCCTAGCTAATCATCCCTATCAACACACCTAAGCACACACCAAATCCCAAAAAAGGACAGAAAGAAAAAGCAAAAGAAAGCCAAGCCACCCTCCAAACTCCAAAGCAAATGCCACCTCCCCTCCTGCCAGCCATCCATGGCAGCATGGCCTCCCCCTGACACTCATCACTGATCTGGCCCACCACCACCACCCTCCCTTCCTTCCTCGGCGAGCCGCCGACGGCCATGCCCCCCGTCGCCGTCCAGCTCCACAGCCTCCTCTTCAAGCTCCTCCTCCGCCGCCGCCTCTCCTCCCTCTCCGCCCCTGCGCCCGTGCCCGCCCCCACCGCGGCGCCGTTCGGCGTCTCTTCCCGCCCCGCCGACCAGCGCCCCTCGCCGCCCTCCAACCCGTCCTTCTCGCCCGCCTCCCCCGACGGCGTCGCCACCAAGGACCTCCACCCGGACCCCCTCTCCTCCCTCCACCTCCGCCTCTTCCTCCCCAACCCCAACCACCACGCCGCCGCCGCCTCCCCTGTTCCTCATCCCCTCCGCCGGAACTCATTCCCCCAGCGCGACCCCGCGCCGGGCCAGGATCAGCTCTCCCGACGCGCCAGCGCCAGCTTCCACGCCGTCGGCGTCTCGCCCGCGCCCGCGCCCGCGTCCACACCGCGCGACTACGGCGGGTACCTCCCGACCGCTGGCGCCGCGCGGTCCGCCGCGAGGAGGGAAGCTGCCGGTGATCGTGCAGTTCCACGGGGGCGCATTCGTGACGGGCGCCGCGGACAGCGCCGCTAACGACGCATTCTGCCGCCGCGTGGCCCGCCTCTGCGACGCCATCGTCGTGGCCGTCGGGTACCGCCTCGCTCCCGAGAGCAGGTACCCCGCGGCGTTCGAGGACGGGATCGCCGTGCTGCGATGGATCGCCAAGCAGGCCAACCTTGCCGCGTGCGGGCGGACAATGATGGGCAAGGGGACCGGCGCCGACTCGTTCGGCGCCGCGATGGTCGAACCGTGGCTCGCCGCGCACGCCGATCCGTCCAGGTGCGGTTTCATCTTTCATGGATCCTCATCAGTTCATTGTTTTTCATGATTTTGGCAAGAGTATAGAAATACAGTGATTGGTTTCTGAGAATCGAGTGTTCGTCCTAAGCATTGCAGGATTTGTTAGTTCTATGCCTTACTGATTGATGCTTTTGCGTTTGGTAGCCTGGTTGGTGATGATGTTGACTGTGTCCAATGAATGGGTGGGCGCAACATAGTTTATCTCCTTTTGTGTGGAGTTGCATTTGAGAACCTTCAATGCGTGCGATCAACTTCAGGAAATGCCTTGTCTCTTGATGGAGCAATGAATGCATGGATCTGCTTGTTTTGATATATATCTAAGCTTCTGTTCTGATACTAGGATCAAGTTGGCATGGCACTCTCAGCCAGCCTTTCCATTTTTTTGTCTGAATTAGTTGAACATGTCCAACTCAATTGCATAGTGCTGTATTTTTTTTCTCGAACACGCAGGAGAATTGCGTATCTTATATTAAGAAGATTGCATAGTGCTGTATTCTTGTTGGATTCTAGAGTGTAGACAATTGACATCAATCACATGGCCAACTCATCTATGATTGAATATAATAAGATGTGTGGTTCATCTGAATGTAGGTATGAAGTATGAACAATACAAACTTATGAATGATCCTGACCAAATTAAAAATTGTTCTTTAAACTAGTATTGATTTATTTCCAGATCGTAACGAGTTGGTCTTGTTAAAGTTTTACATTTCAAATCGTGTTGTAATGTGAAAATTTGATTGTTCCAGATATATGCATTTGAAATCGTTATAACTAATAACACAGCAGTTCAATCACTGTGATGCACACGTTCAAATATTTTCCCACATTAATGCCACAGAGTTTCAGGATCATTTCAGATACAGTCTGGCTAAGGTGGTTTCAATCTTGGACGCAATTGATGTTCGTGCAACAATACCAACGAGAGTGTTAGCCAAAGAACATGGACGCGGTAGAGTTGTAGGAAATCCATTAGGTTTCGATATGGCCACTGCTCTTGTAGAGATCCGGAGGGAAAGGAAAAGGAGTGGGCCCTTGGCAGGTGACATGTGGTTTGATATGAGAGAAGGGAGAAATAGGAGTTGGATGTGTCAGAGGAAAATAATACACTGGAGCTAGACGAAACAGAGGGAGAAGGAAGGGATGTAGGGCAGGAATAAACACTATTGAGAAGAATGAGAACTGAGAAGGGTAAACTGTGTGGTGCACGCTGATATACGATTTATTCGACCCCTTTTCTAACCTTGTGACTGCATTATTAACTTTGTCATGTATTTTCTGTGTCTATATTGTCACATTCCTGTTTTTTTTTATGCTTGGATTTTTTTTTTGCAACATATTTTTTTAGTTAGGAAACATAATACCGTAGTGTAAAGTTCTTCTGGTAATGCCATATTTTTTTTAGTTAGGAAACATAATGCCATGAATGTTAGATCCAGTGGGGAACAGCTAATGCTATTCCATTGTAGGACATGGTGCCAATATATACAGTACATGGGGCACGCACGAGGCTGTAGACCAGAAGTAATTTCTGTCTCATGGCTTTGTCTGCACTCTGTACCTAGAACCATGCATAAATAGACCAGTACACTTTGGACAGTTGGTAAAATGCTATACAAGTAACTACTGTGCATAATCAGTTTTTATATGATTGGTAGTACCCTTTGTTTTTGGGACATAAGCATTGTTAGTTCAGTTTGTTCTCAGTTTATTTTATCCAATTGTGCTGTTGAGATCACAATTTGCCTAACATTCTAATTGAACATGATTCTGACAATGCCAAACTAATACTAATCCTTCTGAGTCCACGGGCCATAATATCAGCTTGTTTTATGTTAAAATGCCATAATGTTACTCTTTTGAGCAAATACCCTTTCCTGGGAAAGAATTGAACTAGTTCATTATGGTCGGCAACCAAAACCTGTTAGCAGTGACTATTTCATTCTGTTATTCTAATGTATGTTATATTTTATTCTGCTCATGACTTTGACAAAGGTATACATGAATGGATGAACCCTACTTTTTTAGAAGGGAAAAATCACTCAGCAAGCTGAAGGAAAAAATTCGTTGTCAGCCAATTAATTCATGGAAAGAAAAGCTTCAACAGACTAGTCCCTATATTTAGCATCAAGACAAATTATATACATCAGATTCAATTTCTTGTTTACTTTGGCTGACTGCATGTGAGGTCAATTCTGTCTCGAGTTCTTCATCCTGTATTCTTCTGTAGTCTCTGCAATCTAATGCATCCATCCCTCATCCAATTATCCACACGTGAGTTTCCATTTTACATGTCCCTACTAATAGATGTTGCTGCGATCAGGTGTCCTTGTATGTCATCTTTTTAAACTACTTCAGCAGCTGATGCTACTATGCTAGTAATTAACATGTATGCCCCTTTATGGTAACAGGTGTGTTCTCCTTGGTGTCAGTTGTGGAGCAAATATTGCCGACTATGTGGCCCGAAAAGCTGTTGAGGCTGGGAAACTCCTGGACCCTGTGAGAGTTGTTGCGCAAGTTCTGATGTATCCATTCTTCATGGGAAGCGCACCCACTCGATCAGAACTGAAGCTGGCAAACTCCTATTTCTATGACAAGTCATCGTGTTTACTGGCCTGGAAACTCTTCTTCCCTGAGGGTGAATTCAGCTTGGACCACCCAGCTGCAAACCCTCTTGTGCCTGGAAGAGGCCCTCCGTTGAAGCTTATGCCTCCGACCCTGACAGTCGTTGCAGAGCTTGACTGGATGAAGGATCGTGCAATTGCATACTCGGAGGAGCTCCGCAAGGTAAACGTGGATGCCCCTGTTCTTGAGTACAAGGATGCAGTCCATGAGTTTGCCACGCTAGACGTCCTGCTGAAGACGCCTCAGGCTCAGGCTTGTGCTGAGGATATAGCTATCTGGATTAAGAAGTACATATCACTGCGCGGCCATGAACTATCGTATTGACCCGCACCGATGATGGTTTAACCTGGCCCCACATACATCAAGTCATCAACCAGTTCAGGTTCGATGTTACTACATGCTCTTCATCAAGGCTGTACGGAGGTAACCATTTGATGATCATACCTTGATGGGGGATAGTCCATCGCCTGTAACATAGAGCAGGGCGAAAGTAAGGGAGAATTACTCGTCAGTGATGTTTTGAAGCAGGCTTCAACAGTGGTGAGGTCCACGTCTATTCCATGGCAATTCAAATTGTCCCTGGTTGAGTGTAGTCTGCAACCGGTTTGTGATTGTACATTTCCACGTCAAATGCCAAATGAAGGTTTTGTGTATCCAATTCCCCAGCTTCGTGGTTCACTGATCTTGTTGAGTGCCTGGCAATGAGCTGAGAGAGCGCTTGTGTGCAACTGATGTTTGCTGACTGCCGGCGCAAACACTATGGGTGGTTGAAATTGATTAAAACTTCAAAATTTAATTTGGGAGATTCAAACTTTAAGAAAACAATTTTGTACTGAGAAGCAGTGAGAACCAATTCTATTTTTAATGAATTTCAAATTTCAGTTAAGAATGCTCAATACCCCTATCCCTATTTGAGCGCACAGGACGCCCGCACGTATCTCCCAGATCCCAATCCCCCTCCCAGATCTCCCCAAACCCTATCGCACAGGACGCCGCGCCGCCATGAACCCCGGCCAGAACTCCGACGACGCAGGCGGAGGCGTTGAGACGCCGCGGGAGCGCATCCTCTTGCAACCGGAAATTTTTTTATTTTAACCTTTTAATCTAAAATTTTAAAAACAGATTAGGTCAAACTAAAATTCCAAGAAATAGCTCTTTTGATCGCGCCAAAGCATGTGACGCGACCGGCCGTCCATGCTGGCGCGGCGCGCGCGAGGTAGCCGAGCTGGCCAGCTGAGTCGCGCCACATGCTTTGGTGCGACTCAGTCGCGCCAGGCAGTGTGGTGCGACTCAACCCATTACATAGCGGGCCCGTCGGCCCCCTTCCTCCTCACTTCCTCCTTTCCCCTTCCAGCCCTAACCCGAGCTCTCTCACTACCATGGCGCCGCCCCCACTCCTCCTCTCTAGATCCACTCCATCCTTCACCGGATTTGAAGGAGGAAAAGAAGGGAAATTGCTCCGGGAAGGTAACTCCTCCACTCTAACCAATTAGGTTTTCTTGATATTGGAAATGGTGGTGAAGAACAAGTCTCATTTATTGATGAAGCAAGATCATCAGTTAATGAAAGGGTGATGGAACCAACTCCCATGGTGCAATCAATTCCAACTACAATGACGCAACCAACACCTGTGGTCTTCCTGAGCTCGGCCTCCAGGCGCTCGGCCTTGAGACGATACTCCTTGGTGCGGTGGATGGTGTCCACCCTCTTGTGCGCGCGCTTGGCTAGATTCTAGGCAAGAATCATCCCAACTAATCAAGAATCATCCCAACTAATCAGAGAAGGAAACTAGGAATGACGATTAACATCAAATCAGGTCGGCTAACTTACGTATAACAACTTAGCGACCCTGCCGGAAGCCTGCTTCAGCTCGTCAAGGTCTCTCTTGTCCTCGGCAGCTTCCTGCGCCGAAACCGTCCCAGAGAAGTCCAAGGCAGCTTCCTGCGCCAGAACCGTCCCGGAGAAGTCCAACGTGGAGGGATCGTCTTCTTCATGAGCGTTGACGTTGGCCTCATGGCCCGCCGCCCCAGAATCAACCAGCGCCTCCCTGGGGTCTTCCCCCATCTGGTCCTCGATGTTGGCATCCGTGTCATCGGGTGCGGCAACTTTAGCATCTTCGGCAACGTCTTGGCGCAAGGGTGACTGCTGCTCGGGCCTCTCAGGCTCCGTTACTAGGCCACTTTCATCACCGCCCTAAGTAGCAAATGTCGATGTAGCCCCCTGGGGTGCATCAGATGTCCGACCCTCTGCCTGGGTCTTGACACCAGCATCCTGCAGGTTTGGCTCATCCTCCATCACCGCCCTTCTGCTCAGATGGCGGGACATAGAGATAAAGCGACACAGCATACAGACAAGCTTTCAACAACAAACAACATCATGAAGATACTTACATTGTGCTCTTCTTCACTCGGAACTTTGGGTACAGAGGTGCTAGCGGTGGTAGGGTTGGCTCTTTTCGCTTCCTCCGGCGGACCTCCGCAGTGTTTGAGAGTGGGAGAGTGGAAATGAAAATGGAAACCGCGCCTCTTCAGCTTTTGAAGGCATTGACGGCGTAAACCTAGCGACAAAATCTGCGGGTCCCCTGTTATAGCGCAAGCGATGGACGGAATCCGCGGGTTTCCCGTTAAGTCTCACGACGTGCCTCCTCCGCTAGTCCCCGCTCCTTGGCTCCGCCAGTCCTTGCGGTCGGGAGCTGGGCGCTATATTTAGATCCTTTTCATGATAAAAATAATACATCATATTCTTGACCATTAGATCGATTACTTTAATCGCTTCAATGCTCGGGAGCTACTCCATATGGAGTGCGTCTTGCGACGCCCTCCATGTGTTTCCCTTCGAGCTATAGGATGCCAGACATCCCGGAGCTTGGTAGTCGCATAGCCATGCGCATTTGGTCATACACATGTGGAAGCTTCAATTTTTCTTTCTTTTTTGAGCATCGCACAGCCTCTCCATCACTATGATGACTCCGCAACTTCACTCGAGTACATTACAAGCTTCGTTGCGCATCCGTTAGGCTCCTGTTTGACTCCACATTGCTCAGGGGCTTGAGGGATAAGGGTACCCACGGGTCCCCACCGACCAGGATATTGGTCGGTCCTGATAGGTGGGCTCGCCCGACCATGCTGTGTGGGCCAATGGCATGAAGACGCGTGGAGCACAAGCTCGAAGGCCGGGCGAATAGATTCTGCCCGGATATGGCGGGATACTTGTTATAGTCCAATTCAAATTGCTTTCCATGTAACGACCGACTAGGATTAAATTCTATCCGATTGTAACCCTAGGTCGTCAGCCTATATAAGGCGGCTAGGGATGCTCCCTGAGGGTACCACAACCCAACTTCACGTTAACTCTTCGCACCTGCGATCAGCAATACAATCCATGAGAATACAGGACGTAGGGTATTACTCTTAGGAGGTCCGAACCTGTCTAAACCTTGCCTGTGTTACCATTTGAGTTCTTAATCTTGCGATCTCCCACGTCTATAAATCTACCACTTGGGTAACTGTCGGGGATAGATCCCCAGTACCCGTAAGGAAGGAAAAAGACGGACTCCTACTAGGATTCCTTTGTAATCCTAATAGGACTCATACTCTGTAATTCTAATAGGACTCCTACCTTATAACCGACTAGTAATCCCACCTCTTGGAGTATATAAAGAAGAGCAGGGATCCCTAGATCGTTAGGCCAAGACCTCATAGAACAACAACAGAGGACCAAATCCTCAACATCAAACAGCACCTAAGCGCAGGGCGCAATATACAACACCCTAAACAAGAAGTAGGGTATTACACTACTCTGGCAGCCCAAACCTGTATGAATCCGTGTCTTATGTCCTCATTTTTACCTTCGAGTTCCAGATCCGACGATTCCCCACCAACCAATCACTACCTCGGGATACCCCTCGGTAGGTTGCCGGGTATAAAACACTGACAGTAACCCCTAGTGGACTGCCGGTCACTGAATCCGACATAATCTTTTAAAAAAATTCTAAAATGTAGTGATAAACAACCATGTCATTGTAAAAATCCTAATGGAAAGTTAAAATGGACTAGACCTAATTAAGATAACAGATTAGAGGAATACGTGGATGTCAAATCTATGAAGTGGCATTTTGAAGGGAAAAGGCTTTCTCGATGTATTCTTCAATTCAATTTCTTTGTGACGATTTGTTGTAATATCATCTCCTCTGGATGGTTTTAGACGGATGAGCATTATAGTTTAGAGCTCAACTCTGAGATTAGACATTTATATAACCATCAAGTTAGAAGCCTTCTCCTGTGACTGTAGACATGAATACTTTTTATTTAACCATCAAGTTTGATAGACTAATGTGGCATAGTAAAACCTATAGATGGTAGCAAATGTAGATACAAATACTTTTATTTAAATAGAGATGGTTACTTTTGCAAAGGTAATAACTCTTAGTCTAGATATATGTTAACCCTTTCTAACATTTTCTTAAAAAATACGTAATTCAACATGCACATTGAAAAACCATCAAGGATTTCCACCACTTTCATCTAGCGATATCATTATGTCAATACAAGTAAATAAAAATAATTAAATAAAGAAGTTCTTTTCTACTTTTTCAATTTTCCAAACATGCATAAAAATACTCTTGCCTTCAACTATCAAAATACACGTGATCTTGATAATTCCTTTTCAGTTGTGTTCCCTACATGAATCGATCTGGGTTCGATGGTGGTGGCTCAAAACTAAGTAGAAGTTTCAAGTACAGTTTTTAAATTCAGCTACGGTTCCAAATTCGGATCAATACTCGGTTATGCAGAACCAATCGAGCCGACTTCTATTTTGAATTTTGATGATTATGCATCCTTTCTCACGGAGACGACCCCGCCTCCTCCCCCGAAATATCCCCCACAGAACCCGCAAACCCCCTCCCTCGCGGCTCGATGGCCGCCTCCGCCTCTCCCGCCGCCTCCCCACCGCGTCGCCGCCACAGCCACCGCGACGACGAATCCCCGCGCCGCCGCAAGCGGCGCGCGTCCCCGTCCCCACCCCGCTCTCCATCCCCCGGCGCCGACGCGGACCGCCGCCGCAGATCTAGGGCTTCACCGCCCGACCCCGACCGCCGCCGCGGCGACCGCGACGCCAAGCCCTCCGAGGAGAAGGAGAATGGTCACGCCAAGCCCGGAAGGGACGCGGAGGTCTACGACCGTCCTCCCCGGCGCGCTAGGGTTTCGGATGGGGAGGAGGATGGCGACCGCCGGAGAAGGCGGGCTAGGGTTTCCGACGACGAGAAGGAGGATGGCCGCCGGCGGAGGCGGGCTAGGGATTCGGATGAGGAGAGGGAGGACCGCCGCGGCAAGCGCGACCGGGAGAGGGACAGCCGGCGCCACCGCCGCCGCAGCGCCAGCTCGGAGTCGGGATCCTCACCCGATGACCGCCGCCGGCGCCGCCACCGCCGAGATGAGGGCTCGAGGCGGCGGGATGACCGAAGACGCAGGGATGACGACCGTGGGGAGCGTCGGAGGAGCCCTGAGAAGAAGGAACCGACGCCACCCCTTCCCCCACCTCCGCCGCTGCTGCCGGAGATGATCCCTGGGCGCACGGGTGGGATTTACATCCCACCATTCCGCATGGCGCAGATGATGCGGGAGGTGGAGGACAAGTCGAGCCCTGAGTACCAGCGGCTCACCTGGGATGCTCTCAAGAAGAGCATCAATGGGCTGGTGAATAAGGTCAATGCGACCAATATCAAGAATATAGTGCCGGAGCTCTTTGCGGAGAACCTTGTTCGTGGGCGGGGGCTCTTCTGCCAATCGTGCATCAAGTCACAGATGGCCTCACCTGGGTTCACCGATGTTTTTGCTGCACTTGTCGCGGTTGTGAATACCAAGTTTCCTGAGATTGGGCGGTTGCTTCTTGTTCGTGTTGTGCTCCAGCTCAAGAGGGCATACAAGCGAAATGACAAGGTGTGCTTCTCTTCGCTGTCCTTCAACATGTATCGGTATATTATCACTTTTCAGTTAAATGTGACTCATTTAGTGATTATAAATGCTTGGTGTATAGTTGCATCATAAGGTGATTTCACGGAAATATTTTATAGTGATATGTGGTAATTTACCTGATCGTAATCAATATCTTTGCTATTGTCTGAACTTATCTACTTACAAAATGGGCTATCCTGTTTTGAAGAATATATGAGTTTGAGTAGCGCTATGGTACTTTTACCGATTCTCAAAAACGAAATTGACTTGTGCATTCCGGAGATGAATCAGGGACTATGAATGAAATGATGATTCAAACCCATAGATTTGCTGTTCTGTAATTACAAAGGGAGAAATTTACTTGGTTCACAACACTTGAGGATAGCATCGATTGCCATTTGTAGCTGGGTCTATACAGGTTTGGAAAGTTATATAGGCTATACCTTTTCTTGGATTCAGAATTCAAGGATACAAACTAAAAATGCTGTTTGTACATAAGGCTTATGTACCCCCATGCTTTTGCTGTTTATGTACTTATTAGGGTGAAACTTAGCATTTAGGATTCTGAAGATATTTGAGTACAAAGAATTGCATTTGTATCTGATTGTCAGTTTCTGCATATATTTCTTACTTAAAGTTCTCCTTGATTGCAGCCCCAATTGCTTGCAGCAACCAAGTTCATAGCACACCTGGTAAATCAGGTGGTGGCACATGAGCTTGTAGCGCTGGAGCTTCTTACGGTACTCCTTGAAAATCCAACTGATGATAGTGTTGAGGTACATAACTCGGATCTCGTGTACTTCTTACTTTTTTTAACAACATATTCATGTGATTTCTGAAATGTATGCCTATATTTCTCAAATGACAGGTGGCTGCTGGGTTTGTCAAAGAGTGTGGGGCCATGCTACAGGACCTATCTCCACAAGGTCTTCATGGTAAGCTATTCGAGGCAGTGCTTATTTGGATATGTCTTTCTAAATGTGTCAGTTTCCAGCAAGGCAATATCATTTCTCCCACATGTTTTGTATCTAAGACATAGTGGTTAATTTATCAAGTCATATAAGAGGAATGTATTTTACATCACGTCTTAAATATTTGGACACAATGAGGATTTTTTAGGTTAACCATGTGATTATCTGGGTTTCGGTGAAACATGGAAATTATGTAGGTTTAACTTTGTAAGATGTATTGCTGTGAACCCACAAATTATAACTAGATGACAGTGGATGCCTAGATATTCAGCTTTTATCATGTTCTTGGTTTCGGATGCTAAGGAGAACACAAATTTTGATGTATCTGTACAACTATTATGTCATCATGTGAATGAAAGTAAATATGGTAACATTGTCCTGTGCAATTTCTCTACTTAGAAGGGCAAATTTATTGTGTAACATAGTTTTTTTATGTGAGAGTTGCTTTTAGAGGATTATTAATGTGGTGCAAGTTGCTGTTAGCTAGTCTAGGAAAACAGGTTAAATCCTAATTAACTTGTAGAAAATATTTTAAAAAATACTTGCGGAAAATGTCTTTGGTGTTGTACCTCTGGTACTTTCTTTCTTAGTGAAATGATTTTATACATCATGTGTCGTTTGATTAAAAAATAAAAAATAATACTTGTGGTAAAGGTTAAAAATATCATGGTAGTGCCCATGCAATTTGTCTGCAGAACTGCAATAATGATTCTGCATGGGTCATATTCCATAGAGCTGATGCATAAAATCTTGCCATCAATATATTTATATTATTTAGGAGTGCGTGTAGTCAACTATTTAAATTATGATTAATAACATCTTCATTAAAAACTGAATGGGACATAAAAAAATGACATGATAAAACTTGTCTTGGGAATTACTTTTGGAGCATTGTTATTCATTAATGTTTTTCACCTATATTAAAATAGGGATTAATGTTTACTTTTCTGTTTTGAATACTGTGTACAGCAAGACTTCTTTGTGATTTGGGGGAGTATTTCATGTTTGCTGAATGTGATTGTTATGTTTTCTTCTAAATACTACAAACTCAATTCAACCTTGATTCGACCATTGTGGATAAGAATATATTACTTTGAGGAATGATGTTAGTTTTTTCCTCCTATTTCTGTCTTAATTCAAAAAACATTTACCTGTGTATTGATCCATGCAGCTATTTTTGAAAGATTTCGGGGCATACTTCATGAAGGAGAAATAGACAAGAGAGTACAATTTTTGATTGAAGGCCTTTTTGCAATTAGAAAGGCTAAATTTCAGGTGAAATTATACTTGCTGTAACCTGGTGTTTTTTCCATTGCATGCTCATTCAATGTTCTGATAGATGATTTTTTTTTCTTTATAGGGATTCCCTGCCATCCGACCAGAGTTGGATCTTGTGGAGCAGGAGGACCAGTTTACACATGAGATATCCCTTGAAGATGACCTAGACCCTGAGACCAACCTAAGTAAGGTTTTGTTTGCTGCATGGACGTTCTTCTATGCGACGTTTTTTATATGAACCTTATGAATGAAGGGGCGTGCAGCTTTTGTGTGGTGTAAGGCTGACCTTTCTTTAATTGCAGATGTTTTCAGGGCAAATCCAAATTTTGTTGAAGATGAGAAGGCCTATGAGAACCTAAAGAGAAGCATCCTGGGAGCAGAATCTTCTGAAGATGAAGAAGGATCAGATGCCGCTTCTGATGATGAGGAAGAGGAAGAATCTGATGAAGAAGAGGACGAGGAAGAGATGGAGATAAGGGATAGAACAGAGACAAATCTTGTGAATCTAAGAAGAACTATATATTTGACTATTATGTCCAGTGTTGATTTTGAAGAAGCTGGTCACAAGCTTATGAAAATTAAACTTGAGCCTGGTCAAGAGGTAAGCACTATATTGGTTCTAGTTTGTTTTTGTTAAAGTTTCTTGATTGCCTTGTTTGTCTGGTTTCTCTAATCTGCCAGTTCAGAAATGTACAGCCTGTATTTTTACTAGTACAATCATAGTTTTTTTTAACACTGATTTGAGCTTTTGTAAATGTGCCAATTTTTGTTGATTTTGCATTGTTGGGTTTAGCCTTTTCATGTGGGCATTAGACATGGTCCAGTTTGTCTTATCTTGATGGCTGAATGCAGAACCTGCAACCTGCGTTTTAATCTGCAATGTTTGTTATGGTCCCCTGACTAAAATTGATTGTTTCGTGACAGATGGAGCTGTGTATTATGCTGCTTGAGTGTTGCAGTCAAGAGAGGACATATCTTCGGTATTATGGGCTGCTAGGACAGCGGTTTTGCATGATCAACAAAGTGTACCAAGAGAACTTTGAAAAATGTTTTGTGCAACAATATTCGATGATTCATCGCCTTGAAACGAACAAGTTGAGGAATGTTGCCAAGTTCTTTGCACATTTGTTGGGGACTGATGCACTCCCTTGGCACGTTTTGGCTTACATCCGGCTGACAGAGGAAGACACAACATCCTCTTCTCGGATTTTCATAAAAATTCTATTCCAGGTATGATGCAAAGATGCCGGTTTCTTAGTCATAGCTATTTATTGTTCATTATTTATAATACTGATATACCTATTTGTGCAATACAGGAGTTATCGGAGCACCTGGGCATACGCCTACTCAATGAGAGACTTAATGATCCTAACATGCAAGGTTCCTTCGAGTCAATCTTCCCCAAGGATCATCCAAAGAATACAAGGTTCTCCATCAATTTCTTCACCTCCATTGGTCTTGGTGGTATCACGGAGAGCCTGAGGGAGTACTTGAAGAACATGCCGCGCCTCATAATGCAGCAGCAGAAGCCGGAATCATCTGAATCAGAATCAAGCGGATCAGAATCTGGTTCAGAAAGCTCCGGCTCAGGGTCCAGTTCTGAGTCCGAGTCGGAATCAAGCTCTGATGAGAGTGAAAGGAGGCGAAGTAAGAAGAGAAGGAAGAGGACTTGAGTGTGCCCTCCAACTGTGCTTATTGGATTTCCATCTTCGGTTTTGTTCAGATGAGCTGCTTCACTTGGATAGTCCTACATCGGGTATGCATGTGCATTATATGATAGAGCTCTTGATATGTCCAGTCATAAGCTGTAACGTGTAAAATAACATCCAAACTTCTCTGGGCTGGTAGCTTTGTACTGTGGGGAGTAGTCAAAGCAACAGAAGGCTATCAGAAAGTTTTCTTGTTCACAATTTTTTAGTCAGAACAAGTTTTGTATGTCCGGAATTTGTACCATTGCAACGGCACACTGATAGTTTCCATTCAGAACCTAAGTGTGGTAAGCACATGAAGCCGTCTAGAGCCTTCCTCATATTCGGCATTTTTGAGTTTTTTTCCCTTTAGTTTTTTTTCTGCTAATTGTAGTAAATAATCAAGCTGTCTAAACTTGCGTGACATTTTGAAGTTTTTCTTGGCTCTCATTGGTTTGCTCCTTTTTCATTTGATACATGTGGCATGTAAAAGCTCTCAGAAAAATGGCGTTCTCCTTGACAGACTACTGAAATGGGAGTAGTGTTACTCCATTGAAAGTTCTATAGTGCTATTTGCAATTATCTAGCAGGCAGGGTACAAAAGTCTGCGTTCCTGTTTTTTGAACTTATCAGCCACCGTGCTTGACTGATAAATCTTGATTTGAGTGTTTGATGTTTTCATTGGCATTTGCAAATTCTAGCATCATCGGTTGTAATCTAGAATCTGTTAACCACGATCAGGGCCCTGGCTTAGGATGGTTGTTGAGATGTGGCGGACCGGCGGTGGACGCGCGACAATTTCTGACTGGAATCGCACTGCACGTGCAAAGTTACATCCAAACGTTCATAGGAGAGGTGTGGTTTAGCAGTGAGAGAAGTGGCGTCAGTGTGTGGTATGATTTAGTGAGTACGTCGGCCGCAACACAGTGGTGCGAATATAAGATTGAACTGCTCATTACTTCCCGATCACATATAAGTGTATATAAGTTTGTCCTAAGTCAAGCTTTTCAAATTTGACCATCATTATTCACTATTAAAAATAATTTATATAATATATTACTCTTATTTTTAAGATAATATATGTTTATACATATTGCTATTAAATTTTTTAAAAGTTTGACTTAGGACAATTTTAGATGCACTTATATTTGCGATGAGAGGAAGTAGCATGTAACCTTTGCAACGACACAGAGAGATACTGTGGACATTTGCAACACACGAATCTCCAATTTATTGCAGTTGATGTACATTAAACTTTACATGAGATAAAATGACAGAGAATATTGGAATAAGAACTCACGGAGTTCATACATATAGTCTGTACTATAGGTACAGGACCGAGCTTATTAATCCCAGGACAAACATAAAAACAGAAAGTTACAAACTTAATTTCACCATCATCTGGCATGAATATTCCATAGGCAAACTCCGCACATATACGCTCCCATCACAATACCACCTTGTGAAGGCCCGAGCTTCCACGAATTACATTCAAACTGCATATGTATGTATGTATGTATGTATGTATGTATGTGCACTCAGGTGCATTTTGTGCATCGGGTGCACAACCCCCTGGCCCGCACGCCCCCTACCTGCCCGGATAAAAAAGATCCCTCCTGCCCCATCCGGACTCCGACAGAAATAAACTGTGCCTTCCCCCTTCCTTCCCTCGCCCCCGTCCGCGCCGCCAAACTAGCTGATCTGCCACCACAAAATCTAGCCCCGGAATTCAGTTGATCTGCGGTTGCGCCCATGGCCCCACCGTCACTACCCCAGTTTGGATCGCCGCTTCTAGCTGTGCAGCCCAATCTGTAGCAACAGATGGCGATGGTTGTCGCGCGCGCGGCGGGGGGGGGGGGGGTGGAGATCTGATTGCATCGTCTCTAGCGGCGGCTACATCTACGACCGCAACTCCTCCGGTTCCGCCGACGATCACGCCCGTCACGGGAGCAATCGTCCTCGGCGAATCGGGTGATCTCTTGCATCACACAACAATGCTGACGTCCCTCGCTTCGGTTCCTCCTGGAGCACTAATCACCCCTAATCTTGACCCGAGATTCCACCCAATGAGCACTCCTCTGATTGCAACTGCGATGTCCGTGGAGGGCATGCTTATTTTTTTTTAATTTTTCATTGCAAGCATCCGAAGTGTGATTACAACCTCAACCCCAAAATGGGAAAACTAAGCTGTGATGTCTGTAGTCGAAATTGATTTTAGATGAAGATTGGGGGAGCTGTCTGGTTGCAACTGGTAAAACAAAATAGTTGCAACGATGAATTATGTTTTGGTGTGCTTGCAACTTGAGGCGTGGATTGCATCGTGGTGTATATGTTGTTTTGCACCTGGTTAAATAAACTGTCGTGCCTGATGTATGTTGCAACTTCGGATGCGGTGATTGCAACTTCATATGAGAATTGCAACATTAGTTATAGTTTGATTGCAACTAATGGCTATAGTGTAATTGCAACTCTATCTGTGATTGCGACATTTGGTAATAATTTGGCTAAGCTTTTTCAGATGTAGGATTGCAATGCTTACATGTAGTTTGATTGCAACTAATGGCTATAGTGTGATTGCAACTCTATCTGATTTTTGTTTATTTGCCAGAATTCATTCGTATTTACCGTCGCACAACTTCATATGCGGTGATTGCAACTTCAGATGAGGATTGCAACATTATGTATAGTTTTATTGCAACTAGTGGTTGTTGTGTGATTGCAACATTTGGTAATCATCTGGCAAGACTTTTTCAGATGCAGGATTACAACATTAGTTGTACTTTGATTGCAACTACTTGTGATACTGTAATTGCAACTCTATATGTTTTTGGTTATGTGCTAGAATTCATTCGTATTTACCACCGTGTATTTTTGTCGTTGGATCCGAACATACTTGATGTGTTTATCCTAAGGGTGAGGCAGACATTTGAGATAAAAAAAGAAGTCTACCTTTTTCACTGTGATTATGCAAGACTGGCCGGGTTCAGTGTGAGGATAGCAAGGAGACTAAGCACTGGGTTTGCAATCGAGAGGGGTTTCTAAAAACAGATAAAGAGAATGACCAACTGTAGATTGAAAATACATCAAAGAGAGTGGGCTGCCCTTGTATGTGCTAAGGTCAAGAAGATAAGAAAAGGAAGCAATGGTACTTTGATGATGTTGAGGAAGCTCACAACCACAAGCTGCACCCGTCGCCTAGGATGGTGAGGTACATGCATGCCCACAAGCAAAGAGAGGCGGCGATGGATGACCTGTTTGCTATCATGTCAAGGAATGAGGTGGCGCACTAGGCTGCGATGAACGTGATGTCTGAGCTGTTTGGTGGCCGTCAAAACTGGCCATTCATAGAGAAGGATGTGAAAAACATGTAGGTCCCTCTGTTCTCAAGCCAAAAAAATTCCAAAAGAAAGAAACCAAACCTCATGTAGCATAACTAAAAAGTATCCTGATAGCTGCAAAAATAATTTACTTATTTCTTTTTATATTCCAGGAATGCTGAGCAAGCAAGGGAGGGCAGGGATGGTGATCTGGACAAGCTTTTTTTAGTTTTTAGAGAGTTGCAACTCGAGCAACGAGTACTTTTGTTAGGATGTGGATTTTGATCCGAAAACAAAGTTGCTCAGGAGCATATTCTAGAGTCACGCGAGCCAAAGAGCTTAGTGCAAGGATTTCGGTGATGTGATCACGTTTGACACGACCCACAAAACAAACATAAAAAACATGCCTCTAGGCATGTTGTTTGTGGGGGCCAATAACAACCTGAAGAATGTTAGTTTTGGCAGTTTTGGCCAAGCGCTGCTTCGGGACGAAACAGTTGAAGCTGCTTCGGGACGAAACAGTTGAATCATTCAAATGACTGTTTGAAACTTTTAAGAACTGCATGGGGGGCACCAGCCCTATGTGATCCTAATAGGTATGACTTTTACTCCAATTACGCATATAATATATTCCTGATTGTAAACTTGATAATTGAACAAATGCCAAATAATGGAGTCTGCTTGTTGCAAACTAGGTGTTGTATGGGTTGCAACCTATTGTATTGCTGGTTCCTTTGAAAACTGCTGTTTGATATTTTTTTTGTGGCCACCAGAGATGAGATGCAGCAATGAGAGAAGTGATAAAGATTATATTCGACAAATCGCAACATAGGAACTGCAGATGACATATAGCAAGGGTCTGGGAGTACGAGCTTGGCCAACTGTACACATAGAACAAAGATAAAAACCTGAAGGAGAAGCTAGAATCTCTGATAAATTATCCGCTGGGGCCTACACAGTTTGAGGTGGAGTGGAAGAAGTTGATAGATGAGTGTGGAATCACTGATAAACCCGCAATAATTGCGCTGTGGGAAAAGAGGAAGAGCTAGATTGCAACATGCTTCAAGGGGATGTACTGCGGGAGAATGACATCCACACAAAGATTGGAAAGCCAGAACAGGGTGCTGAAGGATGGTTATGTTAACAATAGTACAACCCTGCACATGTTTGCAAAGAGGATGCTTGACTCGATTTAGCACACAGACCACATGGATGCTGGTGAGACGCACTACTCATAGGTATTTCCAACAAGAAAAGCTTGTAGCTTATTGTCATTCTGTACCCAGCTATAGGCTGGATTTTTCTGTACCTTCCTTGATTTCATTAATGTCTTAATCTCATTTGCTTCACTCCACATCCCTACTTCAGCATACATGTTCATCAGCAGAGTATAGTAGCCTGAGTGCTCTGGTTTCAACTCAAACAAGTGCTCTGCTGCCCATCGTGCTAATTCAATGTTTCCATGTATACGGCAAGACCCAAGCATTGCTCCCCAAACATCAGAATTAGCACGGAAAGGCATGTTTTTAATTATTTCAGCAGATTCAGACAGTTGACCAGCTCGCCCCAGAAGATCTACCATGCAAGCATAGTGCATTTGCTGTGGCTTCATATTTTGAGCAAGCATTTGACTGAAGTACTTCTTTCCTCTCTCAACAAGCCCACCATGGCTGCATGCTGACAACACTGCAATGTAAGAGACATGATCATAGTCGATGCCATCATCCTTCATCAAATCAAACAATTCAAATGCAACATCAAGTTGACCGAGCATCCCATATCCCAAGATCATAGTGTTCCATGAAGCAACATCCTTCTGTGTAATCCTATTGAAGATCTTTGAGGCAGTATCCAGCATTCCTCCTTTAGTGTATAAGTCCAGCAGAGAGTTAGCCAGAAAGGGGTGAGTACTTAACAATCTCCTCACTAAAACACCATGAATTTCTTTTCCTTGCTTAAATGCAGATAAATTAGCACATGCAGACAGGCAGCCCATGAAGGAAACGGCATCATACTCAACTCCAGCAGACCTCATCTGCTCAAATAGATGAAGAGATTCAAAACAACATGGACTCTGTGAGAAACCCCCAATCAAAGTGTTGTATGATACGTCATCCTTCTCTGACCTGTCAAAAATATTCCGCGCCGAGCTCAGTTGCCCACACTTGGCATATGCATCAATGAGAGCATTTGATACAAACAAATCAGACATCAAGCTTCTGCGGATTGACCATGCATGTATCTGCTTCCCAATCTTTAGAGAGGCCACCCTTGAACATGCTGGAAGCAGATTCACTATGGTGAATGAATTTGGGCATTCACCACTCTTCTGCATCTCGATGACAAGCCTGAAAGCCTCTGACTCAGCCCCATTTTGTGCAAGATTTGCAATCATTGCATTCCATGAAACCACATTGCGTGCCTCAATTTTTTCAAAGATAGCAGATGCCTTCTCTGAACAACCAAATTTGGCATACATATCCATTAGTGAGTTGGCAATGAAAATATCCAAATCCATTGCTCTCCTTATACTGTACCCATGCACCTCTTTCCCCAAATGAAAATAACCAAGATCAACCAAAGCAGGCAGCAAGCTTGACAATGTAACAGACCCTGGTGTGACTCCTTGCTCTGACATTGCTCTAAACAATTCCAGCACATCTTCATAAAACCCTGCATGAACAAAGCAACCTAGTGCAGAATTCCAAGAAACCTCATTCTTCTCCGGCATTCCATTAAACACTCGCATTGATGCCTCCAAGTCTCCGAATTTCCCGTACATATCTACCAATGCGTTCGAGAGATTCACAACAGAGTCAAGTCCAGACTTCAGCGCCAATCCATGGAGACACAACCCGAACCTCTCATCCTGCTCCGCACCACAGGCAGGCACAAGAGACACCAAACTCGCCACGTTTACAGGGACCCTGCTCCTCATCATCCCCACCACTGCCCTCTTGGCGTCATCTAGCATCCCGTTCGTCAAGAATGCCGAGACGAGGGAGTTCCACGAGACGACGTCCCGCGCGGGCATTTCGTCGAACACCCTGCGCGCGTCGGCCGCGCGGCCGCACGCCGCGTAGAACGTGACGAGCGTGTTGCCAGCGAAGACGTCCGAGAGAAGGAGGCCGCGCCGGAGGGCGGCAGCGTGGAGCTCGAGGCCCTTGGCCGGGTGCTCCCCCGCGGCAACGGCGGCGGCAGCGGCGTGGAGGGCGAAGGGGAAGGTGCGGTCGTCGGGGCGCACGCCGGAGCGGACCATGCGGTTGTACTCCCGCAGGGCATCGGCGGGGAGGTCGGCGGATGCGAGCGCGCGGGAGAGGGAGTTCCAGAGGAATGCGGAGCGGAGGCGGAGCGGGTGGTGGCGGAGGACGAGGCGCGCCGAGGGGACGTCGCGGAGCGCGGCGTAGGAGAGGAGGAGCGCGCCGGCGAGCGGGAGCGAGGCGGCGAGGGCGCCGGAGACGAGGGAGGCCGCGTGGGTGCGGGGTAGGAGGAGGCTGCCGCCCCCGCCGCCGCCGCATTGGTGGAGGCGGAGGACGTGCTCGTGGAGGGACGCGGCCGTGAAGGGGGTGGCGGGATCGGGCGGCCGCATTTGCTGCGCGGAGACTGTTAGGAGTCGCGCTTTTTTACATGGTGACTGCACACAGCAGTATTTGCTATTGCAGTTGCAGAAATCTTTTACTTCATTTGTCATCACAAAACTCATAATCACATAGTAATACTACAACTAGAAAAATATAACTCCCTCATTTCCTAAATATATAACGTTTAGAATAATAAGAACGGATGTATTCCCTAGTCGCAAATTATAGGTCGTTTTAGTTTTTCTAAATACATGGGTATTATTATGCATATAGATATAGAGCGTATCTAAGTGCATAACAAAGTCTATGAATCTAAAAGGACCAAAACGACCTATAACTTGGGATGGAGGGAGTAAAAGACAGGATAAGTGTATATATTTTTTTTACAGGAGTTAATTATATAAAGGTGAGAAGTGCATGGTTCGTGACAGCCTCCAATTCATAAATATTTGTCACTTTTAACCTTTAAACACAACATTTGACCATTCATCTTATTTAAAAGAATATGTAGATATCTTTTTTATTATGACTTATTTTATCATTAAATATACACAAAATTTAAATGTGACATATTTTTACATATTTACACTAACTTTTGAATAAGACATATTGTCAAACTTCATGATCAAAACCTAAGTTAACAAAAATTTAAGAAAAGACAATTTTCCTGATAGAAAATCTCCGTAGACCAAATCAAGCACCAAACTCCAATAGCACATTGGGTCACGTCGCCAATAATTCTTGGCTGTCAGATCTCTACCTGTGTGAAATGGAGCTGTCGGATTAATGGTTCTAGAGCCTTCCTCAGTCCTCTTCATTGCTCCTCCTTTCCCCGTTCGCGTCTCTTTTACATTTCTTGTGATGCTCGCCCCACCTATCGAGTTTCACAGTATATCTATTGACATATTTTGGTAAAAAAATTTGTTAAATTCTATGTATCAATCACAATTGTGCCTTTGATGTGACCGGAGATGATACCATCACTTTTGATGGGAAGGCTTGGTGTTCCCTACGTACAACTTTAATCTTTGATGGGAAGCTTTTGGATATGTTCTTAGTTTACAAGCAACTTTAAGCCACAGTCATTCTAGAATCATGAAACATGAATCGATATAATTTTTTTCGATACATATGCTTATGTATATATGCATCACACTCACCCTTATAATCTACAAATGACAGAATTGACGAATATCTATGAGAGATAGAATTGATGAAATATGTACAATCAAGCCTATTTACCCCATGTGACCACAGGAGATAAGTGTCCACCAAGATTAGTTTCATAACATACTACTCTCTCCGTTTCAAATTACTATTCGTTTTGACTTTTTTAGATACATAATTTTTGCTACGTATCTGTCTAAATGCATAGCAAAAACTTCGTATCTAGAAAACCCAAAACGAATAGTAATTTGGGATGGAGGGAGTAGTAAAGATGTATGACAAAATAGCAAAGGATCTCAGCTTTTGTGAAGAATAGATTAGTCTTTTCTATTTCCAATTTAAATATTAACCGAATAGATTTATTCAGCAATGTAACCTTGCTATTTTCATGTTCGGCTGTGCAAGCCAATGCTCTCCACTGATTGGTGCATTAGTGCAAGCCATCTGTCAATTATTTTGGTTGTCAACAGCGATTAAAACATTTGTATCCTACTCATAAATTCAATGTCTATGGGTAGGATATAAATAGATTTGCACAGTAAAAATTGCTGTCATATTTATATATGAAAGCTAAACGCACTTTTCAATCAAAAAATCACTATCGTTTGGGTACTACGTATGCTGACAAGATGCCTGGCTAATAGTTAAATCTGAATGAACTGATATAGACATTAGAAGAGGCTAGCATAATAAATAATCTGGAATCAGATTCTGAATTAATGCTCGGGAAACAAAAGCCGAGAGAACTCTTATAAGTAGCCTTAGTCCACATATGGAACAACGTAGAAGAAAAGCGAAGTTTTTTTTTTTGAGAAACAAGAGCCAAATTTTACAAGACAATGAAACCACTGAGTTCTTCACTTCAGTTTAGTTATAATGTCACTTTACTACTGAGTTGCATATTTATCTCAAAGCCTAGAAACTAGACATCACGTCTCAAAGAAAGAGATCGTATTGTTGCATTCTGTCAACTGTTCAATCCTGGACTCTAAGAAGATAAAGTACAATCCAAGTAAAACGAGTAGCATAAGGAAACAACACCTACCGACAGATTAGGTATATGTCACGCATTGCTAGCTAGTGTTTTTTAGACAGATTAGGTATACTTCAGCACATGATTTACGAGCAATCACTAGTAGAGAACTTACCTTCCGTGCGCCCTCTTTTATCCTGGTTTAAAGTTGGTCCGGGACAAAAGGTTCACGAACCGGGACTAAAACTCGGTCACTGGCAGGGGCTCACCAACCGGTACCTTTTATCCTGGTTGCAAAGGCTAGTGGAAAAAAAAGGTCCTGGAGGTCTTTTATCCCGGTTTGAAACACCAACCTGGATAAAAGGGTCCCCTGGATGGCTAAAAAAAGGACTAAATCCCTCGAAAGCCCTCGAACCCTTTTATCCCGGTTTGTAATACCAACCGGGATAAAAGGGGGTCTTTAGTCCCGTTGATGTTTCCAACCGGGATAAAAGGGTCCCCACGAGTTAATACAAAAGGATTGCATCCCCTATATAGTCAGATGTGTTGTGTAGGTGGGATAGCAAGGAAGCTACGTGCGAGGCTTGAGATCGTGGGTTCGAATCCCACGCACCGCGCACGCGCATATTTCGCGTGAAAAATCGCATGACTTGTGACTTGTGGTGGGCCTCTTGGGGATCCCCGGGATTTCTTTTTTTTTTGGGAGGGGGGGTTGCGCCTAGCGTGGTGACCCTTTTTATCCCGGTTGGTATTACCAACCGGGATAAGAGGGGGTCTTTAGTCCCGGTTGAGTGACCCGGGATAAAAGATCCCCCTTTTTATCTCGATTGGTTTATCCCGGATGGATTTTCGGGCGATTTGCTCCCTACCAACCGGGACCGAAGGCGAATTTTCTACCGGTGAATGGCACGTATAAACATACATTCAACTAATCATTTATAAAGGCCAAACAATTATTACAACCCCTAAAAAGGACATACTTCGTTGTGTAAAAAAAAGTATATAAGACATGGATACGTACTGTACTATACTGTATGCTTACCACAGGTAGAGGCACCCTAAAAGAACTCAAAAGGTATATGAAGTTTGACAATGAATACCCATATAGCAATTACGGATGCAAATTTTGAGCATTTCGAATAATTGTGTTTCATACAAAAATTTCAACATCGACAGACTTTATTCACTTTATTTAGATATATCGAACTAACTCCCTCCTTCCCTCATTTTGCAATATTCCATTGACTAGCAGCATGCATTTGGTTACAATATACTCCCTCAGTCCCAAATTACTATTCGTTTTGGTTTTTTCATATACATAGCTTTTGCTAATATATTCGTTTTGATTTTTCTATATACATTGCGTTAGCAAAAGCCATGTATATAGAAAAACCAAAACGAATAGTAATTTGGGATGGAGGGAGTATGGGTGAAGCATGATGTCATTTTTCAACTTTATCCCGTGAAAAACATTGCAAGCTTGACATAAACGAAACTTATGCACGGTACACGTGCACATGACAGAACACTCAGAGCCAGTTTCAGCATCGATCTCTCCCTATTTATAGAACCTCTTGCTCGTTAACCCTCTCATGCACATCTCACCCAATCACACTCGCACAGCAGTTTTCTTCTCCGAGAGATCAACCAGCAGAACTTTGCTGGGCATATGCATGGCTCGATCTTGGTCACTGGTTCTTCCTTTTGGTCTCGTCATCGCCTTGCTTTTTGCCTGTGTTGCTCAAGCTGCTGTCGTGGAGTACACATTCAATGTAATCGACATTATGTTCATGCATTGCATCCTTTCTCTTTATTTTGGTTACATAATCATGACTCTACTTGTTGTGTCCTTGGTCGATCAGGTCGGTAACCTTTCTATAAGCCAGCTGTGCCAGCCGCCGTTGATCATCACGGCGGTGAACGGGCAGCTCCCCGGCCCGACCATCGAGGCCCGCGAGGGCGACACGGTGGTTGTTCGCCTCGTCAACCAGTCACCCTACAACATGACCATCCATTGGTAAGCACGAAGCAGTGTCATCGCTGTCAAGCAGGCTACCAATGCAACTTCGTCTCTTGCATCATCAATTTCACTGCAAGAAATGAAACCTCTCCATTTATGCAGGCATGGGGTATTCCAGCGCGGCACGCCGTGGTCGGACGGGCCGGCGATGGTGACGCAGTGCCCCGTCAAGCCGGGCGGCGCCTACACGTACCGCTTCAACGTGACGGGGCAGGAGGGCACGCTGTGGTGGCACGCCCACACCGAGTCCTACCTCCGCGCCACCGTCTACGGCGCCATCGTCATCCGCCCCCGCGCCGGCGCCGCCGCCTACCCGTTCCCCACGCCCGACGGGGAGGAGACCGTCATCCTCGGCGAGTGGTGGAACGCCAACGTCTACGACCTAAGGCGGAACGCGTTCCTCAGAGGCAACCCGCCGATCAACTCCAACGCCTACACCATCAACGGCAAGCCGGGAGACTTCTACAACTGCTCCAACGCGAATCAGACGTACAGGTTCCAGGTGCGGAGCAACGGGAGGTACCTGCTCCGGATCATCAACGCCGCGCTCAACACGAACATGTTCTTCAAGGTGGCGGGCCACCGCTTCACCGTCGTCGCCGCCGACGCCGCCTACACGGCGCCGTACGACACCGACGTGGTGGTGATCGCGCCGGGGCAGACCGTCGACGCGCTCATGGTCGCCGGCGCCGCCCCGGGGCAATACTACATGGCGGCGTCCCCGTACGTGAGCGCCACCCCGCCGAACCGGGGGCCGCGGTTCAGCATGTCCAACGCCACGGCTGTCGTGGAGTACGCCGGGTCGACAACGACGGCGCCGCCGCAGCCGCCGACGATGCCGCCGTACACCGACACCGCCACGGCCTTCCGCTTCTTCACCAGCCTGAAGGCGCCTGTGCCCTCCGGTGCGCCGGCGGTGCCGCTGTCCGTGGACACCCGCATGTTCGTCACCGTCGGGCTCGGCATCTCCGACTGCCAGCCGGCGCAGCTGCTGTGCAACCCGACCGGGACCAGGACGCTGCCCGTCCTCGCGGCGAGCATGAACAACGCGTCCTTCGTGCTCCCGCCCGCCGGCTCCGTCTCCATGCTCCAGGCGCACTACGACGCGGACGGCAGCGCGCCGGCGCCCAGCGTCTACACCCGCGACTTCCCCGACCGGCCGCCGGTGATCTTCAACTACACCGCCGACGCCAGCGATATCCCCACGCTGCAGTACACGACCAAGTCCACCAAGGTGAAGACGCTGAGGTACAACGAGACGGTGGAGATGGTGCTGCAGAGCACGCGGCTGCTCGCCAACGAGAGCCACCCCATGCACCTCCACGGCGTCAACTTCTACGTCCTCGCGCAGGGCGTCGGCAACTACGACGAGGCCGCCGCCGCGCCGCGGTTCAACCTCGAGAACCCGCAGGAGCGCAACACCGTCGCCGTCCCACCCGGCGGCTGGGCCGTCATCCGCTTCCAGGCAAACAACCCCGGTTGGTATCATTTGTATAAACAGTGGTTATTGCCTTGTATAAACAGCTTGTGATCATCGAAGATCATTGACATGCAGAACTGTATTCATTTGCACGCAGGGGTGTGGTTCATGCACTGCCACATCGAAGATCATCTTGATGTTGGGCTGGCAATGGCGTTTGAGGTCCAGGACGGGCCGACGCCGGAGACATCTGTGCCGCCACCTCCATTGGACCTACCACAGTGCTAAATGCGATTTGTCAGCAGAAGAAGTGTACAACCTTGGCTTCCTGATATGTATACTTTCGCAAATAGGGGGCACTCACACTACACCTTCTTCTGTATATGTAACTCGAGCCCAATATATGGTTGCTTGCATTTGGGAAATAAATAGATGGTACGACACTGATGAAGAGGCTTTGATTGCTACATTTGAGTTGTGATATAGTTTGATAAAATGAAGAGGTGGAGCGGAGTACCCAACTCTCTTCTTCGGTCAGCTCTAGCTGCTGCTCTTCCATCCTCTTTTCAGCTTCGTGTTCTCAAGTCTGAACCTGTATGATCGCCCTGAAACCGCACTCTGCAGGAGTGGCGGACAGCAAGTCAGCAACCGCGTCTACCGGAACGTGGGGGGCCACGCCGCCGGCGGTGGCAGTTCACGCAGGTATCTGGAAGCGAGAAACGTGCGGCCGGAGGGCGCCACCGCCGTACGAGCTGCCCCGGCGAGCCGCGCGCGGCTATTGGGGATCCGGATACCCTGTGCTCCGCGCAAGTCGGGGCTGTTGCGAGATAGACATGGGAAAGAAGAGGTGCTCCGACGGAGGCCCCGGCGTGAGGCGGCGGTCCACCGAGTCGCGGCGGAGGGCCGGATCGCGATCGGGAAACTTTGCGAAAGCCCCCCTCAATCGGATCGCGATCATTGATCGCGATCCGATTATTTGCAAAATGCCCCCCGTATGTTTTCATATAGCCCTCTAAACTGGATCGCGACTATTAATCGCGATCCAATTATTTTTAAAATGCCCCCTAAGATTTTCACATAGCCCCCTGGGTTCAGATTGGGTCCTCCTCCCTCGCGTCCGGCGCCGCCTGCAGCCGCCGCCGCCGTCCTCCGCCCAAGCCGGAAGTGCACAGCTCCACCCATATGACCTACGAATCCCACCGCTCAATAGTCTGCAGGAATTGGAGGCTTGGAGAGGAAGGGTAAGATGACGGAGATAACTTGGCCAGACCCGATGTCGCACCGGCGAACGGCAGCGTTGTCATCCGCGAGGTGAATAAGCAGGCGGCCAAGGAGCCCATCACACCGGGCACGCCGTCACCGGACACAGCGTGGCGCGGCAGCGCCGGCAGAAGAGCTGATGGTGGCAACGTGGGGGGCGCTGCCTGGGTGGAAGGTGGACTGCCTCTGCGGCGAGTCCAGCTTGCCGCCGGCGGTCAAGGGTGGCTTCCTCTGCTTCTGAAACACTAGAAATGTGCAAATATACATGTGTGATGCCATTGCTGTAATTTTGTTTCTTTGTGTTGTACTCCCTCAGTATCAAAATATTTATTGCTGTTGACTTTTTCTTGCAACGTTTGACCATTCGTCTTATTCAAAAATTTATTGCAAATGTAAAAAAAATAAGTAATGCTTAAAATACTTATATAATTTTTTGAAGATAAGTAATGCTTAAAATACTTACATAATTTTTTGAATAAGACGAATGGTCAGACGTCATGACCAAAGGTCAACAGCGACAAATATTTTGATACAGACGTAGTTTGCATATACTACTATTTTTTTACTCTGCTGGATGGTTTTATCATCTGCATGATTTGAAGATGTAGTAAGAGTGAAATTGTTTTGTCGTTTAGAAAAGTGGCACTGTTGAAGCCTTTTCTCTTCAATACATACCTTTCAGAAAATCTTATTGATATTTAAAGTAAAATGTTTAATATTACAGTTGATAGAATCCGTGTGACACACCAAATGAAACATAGTGCATGTCCATCTAACGTCCAAAACATTTGTCTTCATCGGATCATCATTCGAACTTTTAGTTTAGATGGATGGCAGTCTAACCAGCCTTATGTCTATTTTGCTTGAAGAATTTTTTTAATCCGTAACAGAATTGTGTTTGTGAATTGAGCATGTAGTAAACGTTACTTCATAAGCATCCAAGAGACCAAGACTGTCCTGCAGATCTGTCAGTTTCAGCACAGGAGGAGAAATTTTGTATAGGAGGTGTTGCTGCTTAGCCCAAAGGAAGTGAGAAAGAGCAACCGGGCTCCAAGGCCATGAAACTGAACTGTTCTGAACTGAACTTTGTGTGATGTCCCTCTGACTCTCGTTACTCTTCCTTTGTCCTAAAGAAATATATACACTTTCTTCGAACTAATGCCAACATATTTGACATTTGATAATAATCCAATTAGATACTGAAACTGATTGATGGGATCTCAAATAATGCCCCACATGTAACTAAAGAAATCATAGATATCCAAAGAGAGTTTTTTTTTTCCATTTTGGAAAAAATTGGATGGGTCATGAGCACTTCATGCAGGTTGTCCAACGTGGCTAGCCTTTGCCTACTAGTCAAACTGATGCAGCGGAAGTGTTGACAACGAAGTACTATATCTTAGGCAGCATGGCGTTCACATATTTTTCCAGTTTGGCAACTGACATTGCTAATGCCAAGTTACTTGTTGAATTCTTTGATTTGTTGGGGTTTTGGAGCTTGGCCCTTCATGAGTTAAATTTCAGAGATGGTCTCGCAGAAAGCTCATCTCTCTACTCAATCAACAAAAGACCTATTGGAAGCAGCACGGAAAGCGCCGATAATGTTGAGCTGACGATTGATCAGATCCATGGCGTCCCTATCTTGAACATTAGCAACATCATACCGTATGAATCCCAAGGAAGAAAGGCAGAACAGGTGCTTCCCTTTCCCTATGCCTGCAGGCTGCAGGACCTGTGACCATCAGGTACAATCCTCACTTTTTTTTATTTCCTCACTTGTAGCTATCTCTTGGAGTTCTCAGTTCTGCAAGGATTTTCCTTACAGCTCAAGAGCTCTGGATTATAGGGTAGTCGGCTCTGCTGCTCTCCCTCTTTTCAGCTTCGTGTTCGAACTGAACTTGTGTGATGGCCCTGTAACTGTAACCGCAGTCTGCAGGGGTGGGCGGACTGCGGCCGCGTCTGCCGGAACGTGGCGGGCCACACCGCCGGCGGTGGCGGTTTCGCGCAGGCATTTGGAAGCAAAGAGTGTACGGCCGGAGTGCGCCGCCTACCCTGCCGCTCCAAAGAGCCCCGCGCGGCATCAAAGCCAGAGGCGGCATTTTCTGCCAGCCCGAACACCGACCGGCCATTGGGGATCCGGGAACCCAGCTGGGACTGCTGCGATATAGGCGGGGGGAGAAGAGGTGCTCCGAGGGAAGTCCCGGCGTGAGGCGGCGCTCCGTGAGTCGCGGCGGAGGGCTGGATAGCTATCGGGAATTTTGCGAAAGCCCCCCTATTGGATTGCGACTATTATCGCGATCTGATGTTTTGCAAAAATACCCCCTTATATATTTTCATATAGATCCCTAATTTGGATCGCAGCTATTAATCCCGATCCGATTATTTTCAAAATACACCCTGTCATTTTCACAAAGCCCCCTAGATTTAGATCGGGTCCTTCTCCCTTGCATCCGGCGCCGCCTGCAGCAGCAGCCATTGTGTTAACAGCAGGGTAGTGAGGATAGAAGAGAAGAACTAGAATACGAGGAAGGAAGGGGGAAGAGAGAACTTGGATCACGGCACCATCAGGTCCACTTCCTTAAGGAGGAATAAGATGAATAGTAGTTTATTACAATATCGATCCCATCCTCCTTTCCTGATCAGGCACCTAAGTACTGTTATACTTGCTATTACATGGGTTAGGCCCGATAAGTGCATGCAAGCACTAGGTAGTCCATTCTAGGCCGATGACTTGCGGGTTTACCTTCCTAGGCCCGGTGTTCCTGAGCTTGATCTGAACTGGATCAATCCTCTTCTCTTCATGGGGCAGAGCACTATGACATTCCCCTTTCGATGAGACGCCGCTTGACCCCAACTGGCGCAAATGGGTAGAGCTGCTGAAGAGCAATAGCATTTTCCCAGGTTGCCAATTCCAACGGCCAATTAGACCATTTGATCAACATCTGTTGTACTGGCTGAACACCTCTTGTTACCAAACAGCGTTGCAATATTCGTTCTGGCACTCAAGGAGAATCCACATTAGAAGGAATTGAAGAGACTTCCTCAGTTTCTTTAGTAATAGCCTGCTTCGGATGACTGATATGGAAGACCGGATGAATAGAAGATGATTCTGGTAACTGCAATTTGTAAGCCACCTGGCCCACTTTAGCAACGATTTTGAATGGGCAAAAGTATTTGAATGCTAGTTTTTGATTAGCTCAAGGAGCTAAGAAAGTCTGCACATATGGTTGGAGTTTTAGGAAAACCATATCACCCACTGAAAATTGACGCTCAAACCTGTTCTTATTTTCTTGTTGTTTCATCCGCAGACGAGATCTGGTCAGGAGTTGCTTGAGCAGTGTGTTCACTGTCTACCTGTCTTGTAATCAAGAGGATAACTTCGGGATAGCAACAGAAGTGTCCGCATCAATACCAAAATGCTTAGGTTCGTATCCATACAAGGCTTGAAAAGGAGACCACCCAATGGCAAAATGATAGCAGGTGTTGTACCAAAACTCTGCGAGCGACAGCCATTGTGACCATTTCGATGGACAGGTATTATTGAAGTAGCGCAAGTATGTTTCCATAGTCTGATTCAACCTTTCAGTTTGACCGTCAGACTGTGGATGGTAGGAAGAGCTCATCCGAAAGAGTCACCTCAGCCAAACGAAAGAGCTCTTTCCACCATATTCTTGTGAAGATTCTGTCACGATCAGTAACTATCACCTTTGGCATTCCGTGTAACTTATAAACATTTCCATGAACAACTTGGCCACCGTCGCGGCGGTGAATGAATGATGCAATGGGATAAAGTGACTAAAGATGTAGAGCTTGCGGAGCGACCGTTCTGTATGACAAAATAGCAAAGGATCTCAGCTTTTGTGAAGAATAGATTAGTCTTTCTATTTCCAATTTAAATATCAACCGAATAGATTTATTCAGCAATGTAACCTTGCTATTTTCATGTTCGGTTGTGCAAGCCAATGCTCTCCACTAATTGGTGCATTAGTGCTAGCCATATGTCAATTATTTTGGTTGTCAACAGCGATTACAACATTTGTATCCTACTCATAAATTCAATGTCTATGGGTAGGATATAAATAGATTTGCACAGTAAAAATTGCTGTCATATTTATATATGAAAGCTAAACGCACTTTTCAATCAAAAGATCACTATCGTTTGGGTACTACATATGCTGACAAGATGCCTAGCTAATAGTCAAATCTGAAAGAACTGATATAGACATTAGAAGGCTAGCATAATAAATAATCTGGGATCAGATTCAGGACTAATGCTCGGGAAACAAAAGCCCAGAGAACTCTTATAAGTAGCCTTAGTCCACATATGGAACAACGTAGAAGAAAAGCAAAGTTTTTTTTGAGAAACAAAAGCCAAGTTTAGTTTAGTTATAATGTCACTTTACTATTGAGTTCTTCACTTTAGTTTAGTTATAATGTCACTTTACTACTGAGTTGCATATTTCTCAAAGCCTAGAAACTAGACATCACGTCTCAAAGAAAGAGATCGTATTGTTGCATTCTGTCAACTGTTCAATCCTGGACTCTAAGAAGATAAAGTACAATCAAGTAAAACGAGTACCATAAGGAAACAACACCTACCGACAGATTAGGTATATGTCACGCATTGCTAGCTACTGTTTTTTAGACAGATTAGGTATACTTCAGCACATGATTTACAAGCAATGGCACATATAAACATACATTCAACTAATCATTTATAAAGGCCAAACAATTATTAGAACCCCTAAAAAGGATATACACACACATATACTTATACATCCTTAGCGTACACTACTTACACGTATACACTCATATCGTATGCATATCATATATATATTTCATGATAGTATATGCATAATATTAATTATAACTACTATATATACAGTTCTTAGTATATTATACACATCAAACTAGTTTTTATACAATTATTGTATATACAATAATTTATCCTCTTCATTCTTAGGATCCTCCCGTTGTAGTGTTGCTCCGTTCACCTACTGAATGTCCATCGTAATAAAATTCTCCTTTGGGATTTATCACCTCGTCCACCAAAAATCCTATGAGGGCTTCTTGGATTGCCAAAAGCATCTTCTTCTCCAAGAGTTCTTCTCTAATCCGCAACATCTGTAATTTGGAAATATGTGAATGTTACACGAACAATTAAATATAAGGAGCTAGAAAATAATTAATTATTAATAGGTTTATTTTACATACAGTTATATTGTCCGATATCACCTTGTCCCTCACAAAATGGTACATGTGCTCACAGACGTAGTATCCACATAAATTATTCCCTTGTTCCTATCTCAAGCACTTTAGTGGGAAAAAACAAGTTATGAAATATTCATGTTATAGAATGTACAAAATGTGCAAACTTCATACGTATCGGGAATGTTGTACTGAATGTAAGTTTTTCTTTGAATTCACCACGGTGAGTCTTATGGAATCATTTGCATGCACTGTGAATTAAAATAATGAATGATACAGTGTAACTATCGCCTTTGACATTCCATGTAACTTATAAACATTCCCCGTGAACAAATTGGCCACCGTGGCAGCGGTGAATGGATGATGCAATGGGATAAAGTGACCATACTTGGTTAAGTAATCCACCACCACCAATGCACAATTTGTTGTACCAGAACTAGGAAGACCCTCCACAAAGTCCATTGAGACTATCTGCCAAGCTTCAGATGGCACCTCCAAAGGCTATAGTAAGCCTAGAAGTTTACTTCTATTAGGCTTTGCTTGCTGACAAACCACACAATGCTTTACAAAGTGAGTAATAATAGATTTCATTCCCTTCCAAGCAAACAACTTCTTCATTCTCATATGTGTAATAGGAATTCCAGAATGTCCTCCTAAAGCACTGCTATGACAGGCTAGTACTAGTTTCTTCTGGAGACCAAGACTGTTTCCAATCCAAACCCTTCCTTTGTATCTCAGCAATCCATTGCTCAGAGTAAAACTAGGAACAGCCACATGATCAATACATAGTTTAGTGATCAATGAGAGGGCCTGTTCATCTTGCTAATAACTTGCAACAACCTCTTGAATCCATTGTGGAGACACAAAAGAAATGGTTGCACATACCATCTCATGAGCTGGCTTCCTGGACAAAGCATCTGCCACTCTATTCTCTATGCCTTGCTTGTAAACTACTCTATATTGGAGGTCAAGAAGTTTGGAGAATACCTTGTGTTGCCAGTGAGTATGAACCCTATGTTCTGTTAATTGGGTCAAGCTTTTCTAATCAGTGAAAATTGTAAATTCAGTATGCTGCAAGTAGGACCTCCATTGCTGGATTGCCATCAATATAGCCAAATACTCTTTTTCATAAGTGGACAACCCTTGTGATTTAAGACCTAATGCTTTACGGATATAAGCCAAAGGATGGCCATCTTGCATGAGGACAGCTCCAACCCTAGTGCCACAAGCATCAGTTTCAATCGAAAAAGGTTTGGAGAAATTTGGAAGTGCAAGAAGAGGTGCAGAGCACAAGGCATGTTTAAGGGAGGAGAAGGACTTATCATGAACTGAAGTCCAAATAAACATAACATTCTTCTCAAGTAACTCAGTCAAAGGTTTGCTGATGACGTCGAAGCCTCTGACAAACCTTCTGTAATACCCTGCAAGCCCTAAAAAGTTTCTTAGTTCTTTTGTAGAAGAAGGGGTTGGCCACTAAGAAATAGCAGAGACCTTAGTTGGGTCAGTTGCTACTCCCTGCTCACTGATCACATGGCCCAAATAGGAAATCTGCCTTTGTGCAAAAGAACACTTAGACAACTTGATTTTCCACTGATCCTTGGACAGCAACTCAAACACCAATCTGATGTAAATGACATGTTCCTCATATGATGCGTTGTGTATTATCGAAAAATACTAGCACAAATTTCCTTAAGTACGGTGCTAGAGTAGAATTCATTGCTTCTTGGAATGAGCTAGGGGTGCCTGTGAGACCAAAGGCCATAACTCTAAATTCAAATTGGCCACAATGTGTCTGGAAGGTTGTCTTGTATTCTTCTCCAGGTTTCAACCGGATGTGGTGAAATTCAGCCCGAAGATCCAAACTAGTGAACAACGAAGTATTAGCGAGCTCATCCAAAAACTCATCAATGATTGGCACTGGATATTTGCCCTTGATAGTTATTGCATTAATATGTCTGTAATCAACACAGAACCTCCAAGAATTATCTTTCTTCTTAACCAACAGAATTGAAGAGGAAAATGGACTTGAATTTTTCTGTATCAAGCCGTTCTACAACATTTCTTTTATTTGTTTATCAGTTTCATCTTTTAGAGCTGGAGCAAACCTATAAGACCTCACTTGTACTGGAGCAACACCTTCAATGAGAGGTACAACATGGTCACAGGCTCTGGGTGGAGGCAAGTCTACAGATACCTCAAATAACTCAGCAAACTCCTGAATGAGATCTTGTATTTCAGTTGGCATAGACACCACCACTATGTTATCTGTAACAGACATGTATGACAGTTCCCTCTGGGGTAGAAGGAAGACTACCGTATAATATAGCTGTAGAGTCCTTGTAGGGAATTGCCAACCATTTTTGCTTCCAGTGTATCTTCATGGGGTTGTGAAGCTCAAGCCAATCCATACCTAGAATCATATCATAAGCAGATAAATTGAGCACTTTCAAATCTGTGGCGAACTCATAGCTCTCTACATACCATATTGCCTGAGAAAACTGATGTGAACAATTTAGCTTCCCCCCATTAGCTACTTATACTATCATAGGAGACTAAAGAGGTGAAATTCCTGACAACTCAGCTGCAAGCTTATCACTGATAAATGAATGAGAACTTCCAGAATCCACTAAATCCTCATTTGGTGACCCTGAATTATACCAGACAGGCAAAGAGTCTTTGGAGAAGGAAGTCCAGTTACTGCAGCCAGAGATAGTGTGAGAAACAACTGGTCACCTTCATTTTGTGAGTCACTATTTACCGACCCATTATCCTCTTCCAACTGAAATATTGCCATCAGCTCTTGTACCACATGTAACTACATATTATCAGCACACTTATGATCTTTGGACCATTTTTCAACACAATACTGACATAACCCTTTTGATCTTTTGAAGGCCTTCAATGAGCGCCACTTGTCATCAGCTGAACTAGCTCGCACAACTTCAATAGATCTTCTATCCTCAAAAGAGGAATTCATGTGTTTGTTTTGCCTGAAAGACAGAGGAGGAATAGGCAAAACTGACTTGAAGTGAGGCTTGCTTGAGTAACTAGGATCCATCTTCTTGAATTCTTTCCTTCTACTGGAATCCATCACTTCCTCCTGCAATTGAGCAAGAACGTAGGCAGTATCCAAATCTTGGGGACATTGAATAAGTACAGAAGACTTCAGATCATCCCTCAAGCCATCAATAAAGCGCATAGTATAATGTAAAGGATTTGCCTGGCCTTCATAAGCAGCTAGTTGATCAACTAATCTAGCAAATTTGTCAATATGCTCAGAGACACTACCTAGCTGCTTAATATTAATAAGCTGCCTAACAAGAAACTCATGTTGGTCCCTACCAAAACAATCTAACAACATGGAAGAAAATTCAGACCAAGAACAGGACCTAAGCTTGTTGTCTACAGATGGTAACCAGTGAGAAGCAGGAGGTACAAAATGCATCGTAGCAACCATAATCCAATGATGGTGCACAACATCGTACAGGGCAAAGTAATCCATACATCTACTGAGCCAAAGTTTGGGATTAGTGCCATCAAAAGCTGGGAAGTTCAGTTTAGAGAGCCTTCCTAAACCTAACCCGATGGACTAGCAGATCAAAAATGATTACCATGACTAGGTGTATGAGGAACAACAGATTTAGGTGGAGGTGTGGGAAGACACAACACACCCTTGACTGGGGGATGAATCACGGTCGTAATAGACCTGTTGACACTGAATTTTGGAAAAATATGCTCTGAAAGGAAGGAATCGGCCGATGATGCAAAAATGACGAAATCTCTCCTAAATAAGGCTATTTGCAAGCTGGCCGCAGAAATCAGGAATGCGTGTGCTTGAAGAAAGAGAAAGCAAGAAAGCTAGAAGATTAAAAGAAGAAAATCAACTCACGTACGGAATGTTGAATAAAATATTCTGGAGATTAAAGTTGGTTAGAGATAGAGTTGGATTAATTAGATATAGAATTTTTTTATTAGAAAATATTGTGTACATGGCTTGCCTTGTACGTGGTGCGTCAAAGGCCATCCGCTCTATAAATATAAAGGGTTCTGGTCATTGTAATTTTATCATCATACGATCAATATACAACACATTTATCCTTTATTTACCTTTTCGGCTTCACGCCATTGCCCTAGGAGTAGGAGTAATGTAGCTTCTCGACGAGTTCCTTCTAGCAAGCTGGGCTGCATCGACCTCGATCTCCGGCGAGCTGCAAGTTCCGTCATCAGGTGTTCTAGGCTTTAACCATCGGGCGCATCGTTGTGGTTTTGTCTAGTTTCATCTACCAGTTATCGAGTATCTTGGATCTTTGACTTACGGCGCATCGCTTCTGTCTCGATCTACGGTATTCACCAGTTATCCCGCCTTGATTAAGCTTGCATCGGCTGATATTTATCTGTTCTTTCATCTTGCCATTCAGTTTGCTTTAATTAGCTTTAGATCGGTTCATCATAGACGATAGATCATTTAATAGCCTGTTGCATCTTAATCTTGGTTACCCCTTCGAGTGCTGTTGGGAGTAAGTTCCATTGTGATTGGATTCATCAGCTGGCGGGGTTCAGATTAACGTCCTGCTAAATATTTCTAGACTGCAACTACCGGGCGCATCGCTGTGGTTTCACCTAAAAATATTGGTGGTGATGTTAGTTTAGATCTCATCGGCTTGTGGCTCTAGCTATGGTGGAGCAACAACTCAACAGCATCGTGTTTCCTATTGGCCGTATGGCTGATGGTTATTGTAAATTATATTAAATCGGCTCGATCGGCCGACTCCATCGAACTTCGAGAGAATTATCTCCACCTTGTCAGTTGAATGGTCAAACTGACTGGCACGCCCGCGCACACCATGCGCGCCGATTTGGATTCTGCACTGGAGTTAAGCAGATCTCCCAGGTCCTCATGTGGTGATGCAGGGTCCACCACCTTCAGGATTTTGCGTCAACACAAAAGCTTGCTGGTTACTGCACTAAGTTTTGGTGTCAACAAGACCCAAATCCATCCTCCCGATGGAAGTTGTTGACGCGGTGCCCGCTGGGCCTGTCGGCTTCGCTCGGAGCAAGTGGGCACTTGGCAGCCGGTGGAGTAGTAGCCAGAAGGGGTGGAGAGCGATCCAGCACCGCACGCTCCCAGTGCTTAGATAGCTTGCGCACCTTGAGACGGATGTCATCGACCGTCCCATCCACCTTCGGTCTCCTGTCTTCATAGGACGCGGCAGCGCGCTCGAGCACATCCACCAACGCGTCCTACGACACCTTAAGGTCGGCGAACCTGCGCTTCCACTTGTCGTCGGACTCGGAGAAGCGCGATTCCCACTTGTCGTCAAATTCGGTGAAGCGCGTCTCCCACCTCGCCTCTAGATCGTTGAAACGCTTTGTCAGCGTGTCGATGATGATATTCGTCTTCGGGTTCATGGCTCCGCTGGAATCTGGTGTAGTGGTCGTGATGAAGGAATGGATCCAGATCCACGGGTCACCACAAATTGGGCGAGCATGAACTAGAATTACAGGTGACCCGATTCCGTGCGATGAACACAGATTCAGGATCCCAGATCGAATTCTTTGCTCGCTCAAATCGATGGAATACGAACCCGATTTAATCTAAATTCTCATGAATCGGTGAATCTGATACCAATTGTTAGCAGCAGGGTAGTAAGGATAGAAGAGAAGAACTAGAATCTGAGGAATGAAGCAAGCAGGGGCAAGAGAGAGCTTGGATCATAGCACCATCAGGCCCGCTTCCTTGAGGAAGAAGAAGATGAACAATAGTTTGTTACAATATCGATCCCCTCCCCCTCTCCTCACCAGGCACCTAAGTACTGGCATACTTGCTATTACATGGGCTAGGCCCAATAAGTGCATGCAAGCACTAAGTAGTCCATTATAGGCTGATGACTAGCCTCTTTGCCTTCCTGGGCTTGGTGTTTCTACGCCTGATCTGAACTGGATCAATCCTCTCCTCCTTATGGGCAGAGCACTACTTACACACCATCTTCTACCAAAGCCGAAAGTTCATAGCATCACAAATCTAACCTACGAATCCCTCTACTTAAAAAGATTCGCACCCATTTGCTCCGGCAGGCCATAGTGATATACGTCAGAGGCGGCCACCATTCGCCACGCGACCGAGCTCGATCGCATCGGCTGGCCACGCATGGTGACATTCACATCTAATTGGCCTCCCGATGATACTGCCTTGGAGAACCGCGGAGGATGCCGTCGCCTGCGGAAGCTGCTAGGTGAAATGCTGCGCCGGTATGGGGATCCTGCGAGGCTACGACAGCATCGGCAACAAGACTTCATGGGGCTTATGATCCGCTGATTGCAAAGAGAAGAGCTCACCATTGCAAATTTATTATCTACGGACAAATAACAACATATTTTACATATGGTAAAATTGGCCGGCGGACACCGTTAAAACATGGCTTTTGCCACAGGCCACTAAAAATTGTGTCTTTGCCAAAAGACACTAAAATTCAGTGTTACTATGTTGCTGGACACTATGACTCATATAATAGTATTTCTTACTCACATGGGCCACAAAATGCTCATAAAGGACGAGCGTACCCCTGCCTCAACGACATGCTTATAGTTGGCCATATGGCCTGTGGCACGTGGGCCAGCCCATGGCACAGGATTTTGGCTTGGTCCAGGCACATCACGGCACGGCGGCCGTCGTGCCCGTGCTGGCCCGGACCATACCACAGGTCGTGCCTAGGCCGCTCTCATAGCCCACGTCCTAGCCCGGCACGGCACCACCCATTTAGTCCGTTACAATTAGGTGGGCGGCCTGGCCTGTTAAGGCCCGCTCGACCCACCACGCTCCGCATATACATATCGGCCGCCCTCACCCCCAAACTCTACCCTCCATTCGACTGCCTCCCTCGCCCCTCCCCCTCTCTCATCGACTCCGCTCCTCCCCTCACGGATCCACCGCCGTATCGTCCCTCTGCCTCCCTCATCGACTCCTCCCCTAGGCCCTCGCTGATCTGCCACCTCCCTCACCAACCGCCGTATGGCCTCTCCACCCCTCATCAACTCCGCTCCTCCCCTCCCAGATCTGCCACCTCCCTTGCCCGCCGCTGTATCACCCCTCTGCCTTCCTCATCGACTCTGCTCCTCTCCTCGCACATCCGTTGCCTCCTCTAGGAGTCGGATCTACGCCGCCACCGGCTCACCCCTCCACCTCCCTCGTCCGCCACCGTCAGCTTACCCCTCCACCTCCCTCGTCGACTCCACTCCTCCCTCGTAGATCCGCCGCCTCCTCTCTCTCGGGGAGTCGGCTGAGTCAACTCTTCCCCTCTTCTCTCTCTCAGTCTCCGGTGCTCCGGGTGCGCACGAGGATGAGGTAAGCCAAACTCTAATGCTTTTCTGCTTCTCCTCTACCATGCTCTGGTGCTTCTCTAGTGGGTGGATAGATGACATCGAAGGCGACTCCGGTGCTCCGGGTGCGCTCGAGGATGAGGTAAGCCAAACTCCAGTGCTTCTCTGCTTCTCCTCTACCATGCTCTGGTGCTTCTCTGCTTCTCCTCTACTGTGCTCTGGTGCTTCTCTAACTTGTTCTATCTCTGTGTCTCTGCAGGTCTTCGACGCACACCCGTTGAGGAGCTGGGGAGCCGATGATAGCTGACTATCCAACCTGCTACAACAACGAGTTGAGGTTGATGGGGGAGACCGGAGATGACGAGTCTGACTTGGAGGCAGATCGGCATGAGCTGGTTAGCATCCCCGTCCCCGATGCCGAAGGTCAGCCCGGTGGTGGAGATCTGCCATCGCCTGCTGCTGGTGCTGGAGGTGAGATGGGGATCAGGACGGAGAGTACGAGCAGCAAGAGGAGTCATTCTTGCACCTCTAAGGTATGGGATGACTTTGAGCCACTATACGAGGTAAAGAGTGGCAAGAGGGTAAGAACTGGTGCTAGGTGCATCCATTGCAACAAACTCTATTCTGGTATTTCCTCTAGTGGTACTAGACATTTGCATAGGCACCTTCCAAGGTGCCCAGTCTTGTAAGGAGCTACACATATGGCTCAGTCCCAACTCAAGTACAATCCTGTTGGCTCTCTCCATCTCTGGGAGTATAATGCTGATGTTGCTCGTACCAAGTTGTGTAGGTTGATTGCTAGACTATATCTTCCTTTATACTTTGGTGAGTCTGATGCATTTGAGGAGTATATTCAGGTTGCTCATAATCCTAGATTTACTTCTGTGTTGAGGCAAACCACCACCAGGGATTTTGGTAAGTATTTCGATGAGCGTCGTATTAATCTTGTGGCTTCTTTGCAATCTGTTTCCTCTGTTGCTCTTACCTCTCATATGGTCTAGTAATGCTAAGGAAGATTACCTTAGTGTGGTTGCTCATTATGTGAATTCTGATTGGCAACCTCTCATATGGTTTGGTAATGCTAAGGAAGATTACCTTAATATGGTTGCTCATTATGTGAATTCTGATTGGCAACTGGAGAAGATCTTAGGCCTTCATTTAATTGATGTATCTCATAATGCTGATAATATTGCTAAGCGTATTACTTCTGTTGTTTTTGATTATGGTTTAACTGATAAGATCTTTTCTATTACGTTGGATAATGCATCGGCAAACACTGCCACCATTGGTAAGCTCAGTCCTTCATTGTCTGGTTATGTTGGAAAACTGTTTTTGCATCAGCGTTGTGCTTGTCACGTTATTAATCTTATTGTTAAGGCTAGCCTTGATGTTTTGAAGCCTATGCTTGGTGCATTTAGAACTGCAATTGCATTCCTAAATTCTTCTGACCAACTTATTGATGCATACAAGTCCTATTGCATTGTTGTTGGTGTCCGCCCTCCTAAGTTTGCTTTGGACATGGATGTGAGATGGAATTCAACTTATCTCATGCTCAAGCATCTAATGCCCCATAAGAACACATTTTATGTGTTTATAGCCACTCAACACCCTTTGGTTGAAGGCTAGCCACTCTTGATAGAAACGCACCGGTACGTTGCTGAAAAGATTATGTTATTTCTTGAACAGTTCTATGAATCTACTATTGTTCTGTCTGGTATTTATTATCCTACAGCTCCATTAGTATTGCATCATGTTCTTAAGGTAGCTAGACATCTTAGTAACTATGAGTATGATGATGATCTCAAAAATGTTGTTGCATTCATAAAGGCTAAGTACTTAGATTATTGGTGTGATATACCAATGCTTTATTCCTTTGCATTTATATTGGATCTTAGAGCTAAGATGACAGGTTTTAGCAATGTTCTTCAGCTATTGTCTCAACTCAATGGAAATGATTATTCTTGTTACTTAACTGATGTAAGGGCTGAATTGTCTACAATCTTTTTCAAGTATGATGCTAAGTTTGGTTCTGTGAGGTTGCAGAGGGCCACGCAGCTAGGGCCTACAGGTACGAAAAAGATCGCTTAGAGTAAGATTTTTGGTAATCAGGGTACTTCATCTAGTTCTGGTTATGCTGTTGCTAGCCTTGGTGCTGGCCTGGGTTCTGGTTCTACATCCTCCTCCCCTATCTAGGGGAACATCTGCAAGTGCTTTGTTCCAGGCTGCTAGTACTGGTGCATCTCTTGCTGCTGCATCTGAACTGTCTACCTACCTAGACAGTGACACTGTCAACCAGTAAGGTGATGACTTCAACATATTGCACTGGTGGCATGAGCATAAGTTATCCTATCCTATTCTTTCTATCTTAGCTAGGGATGTTATGATTGTGCCTATTTCTACCATATCTTCAGAGTCTGCATTTAGTACCATTGGTAGGATCATTGAGGAGCAGCGATGTCGTCTAGCCCCTGAGATGGTGGAGATGTTGGCTTTGATCAAAAATTGGGAGCAAGGAGATTCAGGACTGCAACATTCTATGGATGATCCAAAACTTGAAGAATCATTTGAGAACTTGTATCTTAATGAATCTGTGTAATGCAACTATGATGTATCTGAACAATTATCGAGTTGGTTGTACTCTTTTTTTTTCCTTTGTAGGATTTTCTCACGGGTTTAGGAGTTAAAAGTAAATTGTAGATTGGTTCGATTGGGATGCCCTCAATCGGCAGTGGCCCTTCATATTTATAGGGTGGGGAGGTCTTACCCCAATAGGAGTCGAAGATTATACAAATCCCGTGTCAAAATACAACTCCTAACTTGGATTAGGCTGGACTGACCGGTCAGACTGCCCATCCTGACCGGTCAGACCGGTCAGCACAGGGCTAAACCTTGCCAGAGATATATCTCTCTCATCCGGACTCCAAATTGGATGTTCCACATATGCATTTCGATTGTCTTGACGAGATCTACGCAATGATAAAGTCGAATTTGCATTTTGAGCACTTTAATCAGACCGGTCGAGCCGTGCCAGAACAGCTACAAAGACCCAGACCGGTCAGACTGCCTGGAGGAACCGGTCTGACCGGCTGATCTCAGCGTGATCGGTTTGCTATTACTTTTGGGCTTCAACACAATTCTGGCCATCTGTTCGTCGAACAACTTTACGGCAGTGTCTCGAGCAAACAGTACTTCACCTCCATTGATTGCAAAGAGAAGAGCTCGCCATTGCAAATTTATTGTCTTCGAACAAATGCCAACATATTTTACATATTTTGATAATCCTTAGGATACTGAACTAATTGATGGAGCTCTCAAGTCTCAAATCATGCCTCGTGTAGTTGTCTGTAATTAAAGAAATCGTAGATATCTGAAGAGATCCTTCTTTTTTTCATTTTGGAAAAGATTGGAGGGAGGCACGGAGCATGAGCACTTCGTGCAGGTTGTCCAACAGCCATTGTCTTTGCCTACTAGCCAAATAGTGCAGTGAAAGTGTTATCACCAAAGTTCAAAGAATCTTAGGCGAAAGCATGCCGTTCACATAATCACATATTTACAGTTTGGCAACTGATATTGCTAATGCCAAATTACTTGTTGAATTCCTTGATTTGATGGAGTTCAGGAACTCGGCTTTTCATGACTTGAATTCAACAAACGATGTAATGGAAGGTATGGAGACTTGGAGAGTGACTCGAGTCCTGCGGTCTTGCATGAGCTAGGTGTCTAGAGCCTACAAGGCCACCGTTGAGCTCTGGATGTTGCAGAGGGCACCGCGGGCTGTGAGAGGCCGTCGGTGCAAGCAGGCGGGCGGCGCGTGCGGCCGGCCGAGCGGACGGGCGAAGCGGGCCGGCGGCGGTGAGTGTGGGCGGTAGCGCGTGCTGCCGGCGGGGCGAGCTGGTGGCGGTTTCACGCAGGCATTTGGAAGCGTGGGACGTGCGGCCGGAGGGCGGCGCCACCGTACGAGCCGCGCGCGGCATCGAAACCAGAGGCGCCGAACACCGACCTGCCATTGGGGATCCGGAAACCCTGTGCTCCGCGCAAGCTGGGGCTGCTCCGAGATAGGAGGGGGAAGAAGAGGTGCTCCAAGGGAGCCTCCCCGGCGCGTGGCGGCGCTCCGGCGAGTCGCGGCGGAGGGCTGGATGGCGGTCGGGAATTTTTGGAAAGACACCCTGAATTGGATCGCAACTATTGATCGCGATCCGATTATTTGCAAACTGACCCCTTAATATTTTTATATAGCTCCCTAATTTGGATTGCGACTATCAAAATACCCCCTATCATTTTCACATAGCCCCCTGGGTTCAGATCGGGTCCTCCTCCCTCGCGTCCGGCGCCGCCTGCAGCCGCAGCCGCCGTCCTCCGCCCAAGCCGGAAGTGCACAGCCCTACCTATATGACCTACGAATCCCCCCGATCAAAGAGATCCGCACCCATGTGCTCCCGCATGCCGCAGCGATATCTGAACGCGCGCACGCCAGAGGTGGGCGCCATTCCCCGCGCGACCGAGCTCGATCGTTCCGGCTGGGCACGCATGGCGGGCTCCAGCAGTGGCAGAACTGAGAGGTTCACACCCGATTGGCCTCCGACGGGGGTACCTCTGAGAACCACGGAGGATGCCGCCGCATGCGGAAGCTGCTCGGTGAAATGCTGCGCCGGCACCGGCAGCAAGAAATCGAGGCCAAAGTCCAAGCCCAGATGCTGGATGGACGAATCCAGCTACGAATCAACCTGATTGATCACTTTCTGGGCACTGATTGCAAGAGAAGAGCTCACCAAAATTCACGCAGGCATTTGGAAGTGAGGAACGTGCGGCCGGAGGGCGGCGCCGCCCCGGCTAGCCGCGCGCGGCATCAAAGCCACAGGCGGCGTTTTCCGTCGGCCCGAACACTCCTGGGGCCTCCGTTGAAGACGGCGAACTTGTGGCTCGGCTTGTGCCGGACCCGGCCGACATCGAACTGCCACCGCTCCGGCCGGAACTCGTGGCAGTCGCTGCCCCATATCTCCTCCATCCCGCCCATGGCGTAGGAGCAGAAGATGATCCTGGTGCCCTTGGCCACCTTCGTGCCGTCCGGCAGCACGTCATCCCCGACCGCCGCCTTCTCCTCGAACGGCGCCGGCGGGAACAGACGCAGCGTCTCGAGGACCGCGGCGTGGAGGTAGGACGCGGGTTGGAGCGCGTCGGCGTCGAACACGGCGTGCTCGCCCCGGACGGTGGTGGTGCGGCGCTGGGACTTGAACTCGTCGAGGATCCTGGCCTCGACGTGCGGGTACGTGCAGAGGATGTAGAAGAGCCAGGTGAGCGCGGCGAAGATGAGGTCCTTGGCCGCGAACATGTACCCGACGGCGGAGTCCCGGGGAGAAATGGTCCCGCTGCTGGTCGGTCACGCAGGGGTCCCTTGGCCACGCCAATCGCCATGTACAGGGACAGGAGGTCGGCGTAGAACGCGGAGGCGTAGGACACGTTGAGCGCGTAGCGCATGAATACGTCCTCGATCTGTCGACGCCGCCCGGCGAGGCGGCGGCGTGGTCGAGGAACGGCACCAGCAGGCGCGCCGTCTGCCGCGCCATGGTGGGTAGCACGAAGGACCGGAACGCGGGGTTGCCGAAGACAGCGGCGGCGACGTGCCGCTGGCGCGCCCACGACGCGGAGTCCGCGATCAGCAGCCCGTCACCGACGACGTCGAACATCTTCGCGAAGTCCCGGCCCTTGTCGTAGCCGCCCGCCGTGGTTGGACGCCAACCGGCCACTGGGGATCCGGAAACCCTTTGCGCCGTGCAAGCTGGGGCTGCTGCGAGATAGGCAGGGGGAAGACGAGGTGCTCCAAGGGAGGTCCCGGCGTGAGGCGGCGCTCCGGCGAGTCGCGGCGGAGGGCCGGGTCGCGACCGGAAACTTTGCAAAAGCCCCCCTGGATTGGATCGCGATCCAATTATTTGCAAAATGCCCCCCATTTATTTTCATATAGACCCCTAATTTGGATCGTAACTATTAATCGCGATCCGATTATTTCAAAATGCCCCCTATCATTTTTCACATAGCCCCCTGGGTTCAGATCGGGTCCTTCTCCCTCGCATCCGGCGCTGCCTGCAGTAGCCGCCGCCGTCCTCCGACCAAGCTGGAAGTGCACAGACCCACGCATCTGATCTACACATCCCCCTGCTAAAAAAGATCCGCACCCATCTGCTCCAGCCGGCCGCAGTGCTATATGCTAGAGGCGGCAGCCATTCGCCGCGCGACCGAGCTCGATCGCACCGGCTGGGCATGCATGGCGACGTTCACAGCCGATTCGCCTCGGAGAACCGCGGAGGATGCCTCCGCCTGCGAAAGCTGCTCGGTGAAATGCTGAGCCGGCACAGGGATCCTGCGAGGCTGCGACGGCACCGGCAGAAGACTTCCTGGGGCTTAGGATCCACTGATTGCAAGAGAAGAGCTTGCCATTGTAAATTCATCGTCTCATCCCCATCAGTTTAGGCGGAGGAAGAGTTAATTGAACTAATTGAAGTTCATGTCCTTCCGCTCTCATTATTCTTTTTAGTCGTAAAAAAATGTATACTTCTTCCAACATATTTCGTATTTGATAATGGGAATTAGGATACAATCATACAGAAACTAATTGATGGAGATCTCAAATGTCTCTGTGTAATTAAAATTGGCATAGACATCATTTTGGATTTTGGAAACCATTGGATGGAGAGTGAGTACTTCATGCATGTTGTCCAACGTGGCTAGTAGTCCTTGCCTACTAGCTAGTCAAACTGATGCAACGAAAGTGTTAACAACAAAGTTCGAAAATCTTAGGCAGGTTTTGAAAGCATGGCATTTTCACATATTTCCAGTTTGGCAACTGACATTGCTAATGTCAAATTACTTGTTGGATTCTTTGATTTGTTGGAGTTCAGGGTGCGTTTGGCAAGCCAAACTAATGAAAAGTGGCATGGGAATTAGTGGTGGGATTTGGAGGAGGGAATTCGAATGCTTTGTTTGTCTTTCGGAGGGAATTAAGTGTGGGAATTTAAGTGAGACTTCATATCCTTGTTTGGTATAAGGGTTTAGAGGGAGGAAATTATATCTTAAGTCATGATTACTTGTACTTAAAACAAACTCCCACCCAATTTCCACCCCTCCTTTGGAAAGTGATTAGCGGGAGTTGCTCCTCTAAACTCTAATTCCTCATCTCATTAAAATTCCTATACCCACCAAAAATTTTAATATCTCATACTAAACTCCCTTTCACTCCTATCAATTACCTCCAACCAAACGAGACCCTTCGCCCCTTCTTGAGTAGAATTTCTAGAGATATTCTCCCAGAAAACTCATCTTGATTACTACTTTGCCCAAAGAGGTGACTGACCGACTCATGAACAAGCAAATAAAATACCGTATGAATCCCAAGGAATAAAGGCAGAACAAGTGCATCTCTACACCTGCAGGCTGCAGGATCTGTGATCATCAGGTGCAGTCCTCAATTTTTTTTCTTTCTTTTTCTCATTCAATTACTTTCTCAAATATTACCTGTGAACAAGCAATAAATGTCTGCAGCTATCCCTTAGAATTCAGCAAAGATTTTCTTTTTAGCTCAAGAGCTCTGGATTACAGGGCAGTCAGCTCAGCTCTGCTGCTCTTCCTTCCTCTTTTCAGCTTCCACCGGGTACTGTCGTCTCTTCTTGAATTATATATTTTCCTCCTCTGATGCTGATCCATCCTATTCCATGGAGTAGGGCTGCGAGGCGTCCATCCTCCTGGACAACGGGCCAGCGCAACCTTCTACCCAACTTGGGGCTCCAGCAGGAGGACAACGACGTCTTCAAGCTCCCGCCGCCCATCGCCACGTCGACGAGCTCCTCTCCGCCTTCAACGCCTCTCCGGCGCGCTCACCGTTGGCAAGGCGCCCTGCAGCGCTTTCGGCGCCATCGCCGGCCCCGCCAACGACGACATCACGAGCCACGAGGTGCATCACCAATCACCAAGACGTGCTCGGCAGTCGGCAGCAGCGAGCTGGGGCTGCTGCGAGATAGACAGTGGAAAGAAGAGGTGCTCCAACTCCAAGGGAGGCCCCAGCATGAGGCGGCGCTCCGGCGAGTCGCGGCGGAGGGCCGAATCGCGATCGGGAACTTTTCTAAAACCCCCCTGGATTGGATCGCAACAATTGATCGCGATCCGATTATTTTCAAAATGCCCCCTATCATTTTCATATAGCCCCCTGGGTTCAGATCGGGTCCTTCTCCCTCGCGTCCGGCTCCGCCTGCAGCCGCCGCCGTCCTCCTCCGCCCAAGCCGGAAGTGCACAGCCCCACCCATCTGACCTACGAATGCCTCCTGGTCAAAAAGATCCGCACCCATGTGCTCCGGGCTCCGGCAGGCCGCAGTGATATACGCCAGAGGCGGCCGCCATTCCCATTCGCCGCGCGACCGAGCTCGATCGCACCGGATGGGCACGCACGGCAACATTCACAGCCCATTGGCCTCAGACGGGGCTGCCTCGGAGAACCGCGGATGATGCCGCCGCCTGAGGAAGCTGCTCGGTGAAATGCTGCGTCCGCACAGGGATCCTGCGGCGGCACCGGCAGCAAGAAATCGAGAGGTAAAGACCAAGTCCAGATGCTGGATGGACGAATGCAGCAACGAATCGACCTGATCGACCACTTCCTGGGGCTACGATCCACTGATTGCAACTTGCAAGAGATGAGCTCCCTATTGCAAATTCATCGTCTCCGATTATCTCCCCATCAGTTTAGGCCAAACTCGTGCTTTCCAAAGTCCAAACTACCAACATATCCAGATCGAGCGCATACCTGTGGCCACAAGCAGGAAGTGTGTATCCTAGTAGTTGACAATCCCATTAGCTGAACTAATTGAAGTTCTGTTCTCATTGTTCTTTCGAGTCCTAAAGAAATGTATTTCATATTTGATATTCGAATTAGGATACAGGAACTAATTGATGGAGATCTCAAATCGTGTCTCTGTGTGTAATTAAAATTGGCATAGACATCATCAGCAGAGAATCTCTTTCTTTCATTCATTTTGGAAACCATTAATGGATGGAGCATGAGGACTTGATGCATGTTGTCCAGCGTCGCTAGTAGCCCTTGCCTGCTTAGCTAGTCAAACTGATGCAACGAAAGTGTTAACAACAAAGTTCGAAAATCTTGGGCAGGTTTTGAAAGCATGGCAATTTCACATATTTCCAGTTTCTCAACTGACATTGCTATTTGCTAATGTCAATACTCAAATTACTTGTAGAATTCTTTGAATTGTTGGAGTTCAGGGACTTGGCCCTTCATGAGCTTTTCAGTCTTTCAGATATATTCCTACCTGCACATCAGCCCAGCCCGCTTCCGCTTCCGTCTCAGTCTCTCAGAGGCTCTCAGCTCGTGGAAGGCGAGAAAAGGAACGGGACGACCGAACCTTGCCGCCGACGAATCGGAGCGGTTAAGCCTAGCATCTGCGTGTGCATCACGCGATTTTCGTCATTGTGGTAGGCGATCAATGCAACGACAATTCTGTTGATGTATCATCCATGCGTGGCGTTGGAATTGTCTAGAGCTAGAATTAGTTGCTGTCGAGTTTGGCACTGTCTGCGGCCTGCGGTGGTACGTTTTTTTGAACCTACTTCAGCTGTAAAACTGGTAATGACCCAACGTCATTCCAAATTATACGATCGTTTTGACGTTTCTAAGAAATATATTATACATAGATAAATTAATGAATCAAGAAATCCTAAAATAATTTATAATTTGTTATGCTTTCTAATAAAGCGGGGCTAAGCCTTTGGTGGGGAAAAAAATTCAATGCAGCCAGCTGCGACTGCAATTGCGCATCGAAAAAAAAACCCGGTACGGTGGCGACACCAACGTCTACTGTACAATGCACCATGGTACCAAACAAAACTATTCTACAAACAACTTTGCTTTAAGTTCAAAGACATTCCAAGGGTTTGAAATTCAGGGGGTTAAAACACGTCCAAATCTTTCACCCCTGTACAAAGGCTACAAATATAGTAGGAGACGCATGTGCGTCTTCTCCACCACCACAGCACAAGAGCGCAACCACCACCGACCACGCCGGAGCCGTGCATTGCGCCGACCCCTCCTCCCTCCCTTGGCCTTCCCCCCCTCATGCGCGCCACCACCACCGCCCGCATTTATTAGCCACCTCCTCCTCTCCTCCCCCGCTCTCGCTTTCTCTCTCTTTCTCTCATCCATCGACGCCACCCGCTCCCGCGCCGCGCGTCGCATACGGTACGGACCGCCACCTCCCTCTCTGCCTCCCCCCTTCTCTGATCGACGCCGGCAGGCTGCGTCGCCTGAGGTGAGCCGCGTGGCCTTCTCCGCCTCGTGGTTGCGGGAGCCTCGCCGCCCAGCCTCCTGCAATGCGATTGCGTGCTGGGTGTTCGCTTGTTTCTCCGGCCCAGATCGGTTCTGACTGAAGGCGAGAATGGCAGAAAATGGTGCCATCGCCTCTCTTCCGGATCACAGCTTCCGCTGTCCTTTGTTTCGGTTTCCATGCATTGTTGCCTCCCTCGGTTCTAGATTGGGTGGGAACCGAAGAATTTCAACTTGTGATCTAATTTGCGTGGCAAGAGATTTAGTAGCTGAATCGAGCTTGCTCTGAGAAAAATTGGCCTGTTGACTCCCTGATGTGCCAAGGAAAAACATATCATACTCAACAGATCAAATTCTGACCCTCCGCTTGCAGAAGGACAGTGTCCTCTGCAAGTGAGATCTAGGTGCACGTTTTGCTGATTTCCATGTTTTGTCTGTATTGTGTTAGGGGATTTCATAGGTGCAAATCTTATCCCATTTTTTATGCAGAAATGTGCTACCTAGTCCTGTTTTGGCTTTGGATGATTAAGATTTATAGTGGCAACAGATTAGTTAGTGGTACATTCAACTTTATGCAGCGTTCCTTCTCTGTCAATTGCAAGGAAGTGCTTGGAATATACTGCTGCTGTGCTGATCTGAGTTTTCAGTTTTATTTTTACACATAGGGTGGCATTTTTCAACAGAATTCCAGTTTTTGTGCTTTAATTGGTTAACATGATATATTTTTTCATGTGTATATGTACATATAAATTAGTTACGGATGGGCAACAATTGCACACACTGGGACACCGAATTATTGTCATGTTGCTTATGAAAATCGAACTTTCGTGTTCCTGATTACAATGTTTATTTCTTCTTCTCTGTCTGTTTTTTTTTTGCAATCCTAATTCAACATCTTGTGTATAGAGTTTTTTTATGTGATCTTGAGTTAATTTGTGTTCTCCAATTTTTGAACGCAAAATCAGCCATGGTAAATATTATATTTCAATGCAATTCGTGTAATGTTCCCCCTATTTGAATGCTATGACAATTAAGAAATCATTGTGAACTGTGAGAATTAATTTAGCTTCTCCTGTTTGAATGCAATTTGTATCTGCAGCTTCGTTTGATTTATCATCATGTTATCAATTCTGATCCTATTTAGTTACTTTGTTTTTACACAGGATTTCAAAAGTAATCATACAGGGGATATGGCTACGGCATATAAACCTAAGAACATTCTTATTACGGGAGCTGCTGGCTTTATCGCCTCCCATGTCGCAATCCGTATTACCAAGAAGTACCCCGATTACAAGATCGTCGTCCTTGACAAGCTTGACTACTGTTCTAATCTGAAGAACCTGCTCCCTGTGAGCTCTTCACCAAACTTCAAGTTTGTCAAGGGCGACATTGCAAGCGCTGATCTTGTCAACTTCCTTCTTGTCACGGAGAACATTGATACCATAATGCACTTTGCAGCCCAGACTCATGTCGACAATTCATTTGGGAATTCCTTCGAATTTACCAAGAACAACATTTATGGTACCCATGTTCTTCTTGAGGCCTGCAAGATCACTGGACAGATCAAGAGGTTCATCCATGTCAGCACTGATGAGGTCTACGGGGAGACAGATGAGGATGCAGTTGTTGGCAACAAGGAGGCATCACAGCTGCTCCCCACAAACCCATATGCAGCCACCAAAGCTGGAGCAGAGATGCTTGTAATGGCATATGGGAGATCCTATGGCCTGCCGGTTATAACTACTCGAGGAAATAATGTCTATGGCCCTAATCAGTTTCCTGAGAAGCTTATCCCAAAGTTCATTCTCTTGGCCATGAGAGGGGAGCCCCTCCCAATCCATGGTGATGGAACCAATGTCCGTAGCTACCTCTATTGTGAGGATGTTGCAGAGGCATTTGAGGTAATTCTTCATCATGGAGAAGTTGGGCATGTTTATAATATTGGAACAAAGAGAGAGAGGACGGTCATTGATGTGGCAAAAGATGTTTGCAAGCTTTTCAATTTGGAAGCTGACAAAGTTATCATGTTTGTCGAGAACAGACCTTTCAACGATCAGAGGTATTTCTTGGATGATGAGAAGCTCAAGAGCCTTGGATGGGCTGAGCGCACCCCATGGGAGGAAGGCTTGAAGAAGACAATGGAATGGTATGTAGCAAATTCCGATTACTGGGGAGATGTTTCTGGTGCATTGCTGCCTCATCCGAGGACGCTAATGATGCCTGGGTATGAGGGCTCTGAGGAGATTAAAGGAATACTCAGTCAGTTCAATAACATTCAGACAAAGGTGGCTTCAACATCAGATAGTGCTCCGGAAACGCATGCCTTCAAGTTCTTGATATATGGTAGGACAGGATGGATCGGTGGACTTCTTGGAAAAATATGTGAGAAGCAAGGAATTCCATATGAATATGGAAAAGGTCGCTTGCAAGAGCGTTCTTCACTCATCCTGGATATCCAAACTATTAAACCAACACATGTCTTCAATGCTGCTGGTGTTACTGGCAGACCCAATGTTGATTGGTGTGAATCACACAAGCCGGACACCATTCGTACCAATGTCGTGGGCACCCTGACTCTAGCTGATGTGTGTAGGGAGCATGGCTTATTGATGATAAATTATGCCACTGGGTGCATATTTGAATATGATGCATGTCATCCAGAAGGGTCAGGTATCGGCTTCAAAGAGGAGGATACACCAAATTTTACTGGTTCGTTCTACTCGAAGACTAAGGCAATGGTAAGTTGGTAAATGCTTGTTACACTTGTAATGGTTGGTTTTGCTATCTCCAATATTTGTAACATTGTTTTTGCCTTAACTCATAAGTTGGCATTTTGATGTTTCAAATAGTTAATAAGCATTTGGTTCTCTCTGGAAAATGCAGGTTGAGGAGTTATTGAAGGAGTATGAGAACGTCTGCACCCTACGAGTCCGGATGCCAATATCTTCTGACCTCAGCAACCCTCGAAACTTTGTGACAAAGATCAGCCGTTACAACAAGGTGGTGAACATCCCTAACAGCATGACAATATTGGACGAGCTCTTGCCTATCTCAGTGGAGATGGCGAAGAGGAACCTGCGGGGCATTTATAATTTCACCAACCCTGGCGTTGTCAGCCACAACGAGATCCTGGAGATGTACAAGCAGTACATCCACCCCAGCTTCAAGTGGACAAACTTCAACCTTGAGGAGCAGGCCAAGGTTATCATCGCGCCCCGGAGCAACAATGAAATGGATGCAAGCAAGCTGAAGAAGGAGTTCCCCGAGCTGCTGTCGATCAAGGACTCGTTGATCAAGTATGTCTTCGAGCCTAATCAGAAGCTGCCCATAAACTGAAGAGACAGCGCAGTCGATACTATAGAAAATACAGCAACCATTATAAGCAAGCATGTAGGGGCTCATTCATTGCAAACGATTCGTTAGAATGTTTATTCATCATACTTAGCAGCATATCTCCACTATAGGTTGATCCACAGCTGAATAGAGGATACATGGCAGTCTGTTGATGGCAACATGGTGAGTGCCCAATTTGTTGTAGAGGCCTATCACTTAGGAGTTGAAATGTTTGGTCCAGTGTGTACCACCACTTTTGTTCTGTCAGGAATGATTCTCCACTCTTTAATCTGCTGGCTCCTATCAATTTAAAGCTCCTTCCAGTTGTTTATCTGAAGAATTCATCCTTAGTAAAAGGGGAAAACCCCAAGATTTTAATATGTGTAACTTGTACACTGAGAGCACTTGGCTGTCCCTTCCCTTCTGTTCCCTTTAGATTATTCTCCCACCCAGCAGCTTATGTAAAATGATTATGCTGCCACTTCCTGTGCTGTGTTGCCTAATGACATGATGACAGAGTCCACAGATTCTGCCGATCCATGTTCATGTTTCAGAAGAGAAGGTTGCTAAAGGCGCAGAAGATACTTGGAGTGCAGGCAACAACTTGTTCTGTTCGATCTAGGCCTGTGCCGGTTACTGATAGCAACCATCATGTGGAGACGGGCTGCATGTCGACAGATCTTGCAAGACACTCAATCTCTTGAATATGTTATCTCGGGGGCTCCAGATGTATGTATGATAAAGTAGGATATAGCGTGATTGCACGAGCAATTGTTGGTTGTACAAGTTGAAAGTTGGGAAGGTGATTGCTGGCTCCTTTGATGTTAAGTAATATAAGGCGGTCACCAGTTTTTTTTCTTTCACTCGTGAAACCGAGCTATATGCAGATAAACTGTGGTGGCTGCAAAATGGAGCCTTTCATCTACCCTGATCTCACAAGCGCCAACCTGATCGATTTTTCGGACAGATCAAATGCATTCACTTCAGAAAAAGGACAGTACGAACAAAGTTTGTACGTTCTTCGCATGTAATAGATAACACATACAAGTGCCTGAACGTTACACATCCAAGTGCCCTGAACACCAAACATCTTTGGACATAAATGCTGGTTCAAAAATCAAGATTATGGCAGTCTTCACATCATTCCATTCTATACCCGTCTCTTGAGTCATTTTCTTCCAAATACTAGCCTTTCTTCAATTTCGAAAATTATCATGCAGATTACAGTTCTGTGTACTGAATTTATGCCCAGATACTAATGCAGACAAAGAAGTCAGACAAGGAACACTTAAACCGGATACTACCCTGACTTAGAAGAACAACTTACTCTCATACATTTAAGTTTTTCTTGGGTACAAAATACAATATATGATTACGAGAACCAATCGAACTGTTCATCACATCATAATAACAAATCAAACATTAGATGGTACAACATATTTTACCTTCTGTTCCCTCATTCTGCATCTCCACTCTAGACACAGACCCGAGTACCAGAGTGGTAGGATGCCAGCTCTTACAAAGACCGGTGCTTGTCTCCATCCCAGTAAAAATTGAAGCAAAATGCTTCACTAAAGACATGGGCCAAAATGAAATATAACAGTTCTTTCTACAAGTAAAACAACGTTCTGCATCCTAGACTAAAATTATGGAGATTAACTCTTTGGCCTTAGAAGAATAATGTGGATATTCCCATAGCCAAGCACCCGAATGATACCCAAGGGCTCAATCGCTCACCTGATAAAGACAAACATGAGAAATGCTCAATTCTGATTTCTTAACAAATAAATGGACTGCACAATTCTGTGAATGAGTACCCTGAAATCATTCCACAAAAAGAATAAACATCAACCATGTGTAGTCGTGCAACCAGAAAGCAACATTTTGTGCTATAAAAAAGGTACTAACTACTGTCCTTTCCTTTCTGTATTGGTGTGGACTGTGGATGATCTTAAATACATACCTTTGCTCATTATTTTTATTTAAAAAACAGATTGGAAAAAAGACAAGTGCGCTAAGAAAATTATGGTTACAAACTTTAAAAGATACTTCACAGGATAAATCCAAAATACTTTACATGTGTCTAATTTGGTTTCAGTCAAGTCAGTAAACAGCAATAGATATTCTTAAACTAAGCCAAGACCTATCTTAATGAAATGACACGCAGCTCTCCTGCGTTGTTCGAGAAAAAAAATAAACTAAGCCAAGACAATAAAAAAGATGCCTGGAATTTCTAGGAAAAAATGAAACGATTCAAACATATGGGTTTAGTCCAAAATAATAATAAAATTGCTCAGCTAAATACTTTCAATGTGCCAGCACCATCAGCCTGACACTAGCATTTCAAATTTTGATATATTGACAAATTATCAAAGAATTGAGCACTGGCATCATCAACAAGCTGGCAATATGTGAACATGTCAGCAACATCTGTCAAAATAGGCAACAGGCATCACATGCCAGGACAGTGATCATGCCAATGCCACACCTAAAATAAATGGCAATGCTACAGACTAATGATCATTAGTAATGCTGGGCTCAAGACATTATTCCTATGTGCTCAGAGACTCCCATCCACTGTCAGGAGGAAGACTTGGTTATTATCGACAGTATGCTACAGTGCAAGATGAAGAATATTCAATGCCTTGCTCATCTCAGGTTCCTGCAGACTGATAAAGAAGCCTTCTGAAGGGAAGATGCAGCAGTTTGCCAAAAAAGTGGCTGATCACCTGTCCAGTTGAAAGGCATCCTTGTTATCCCATCCATGGACATTGATCAGTTGGTGCTTAAGGCCATTGATAAACTAATAATGGGTTTCCTTTGGAAGGGATAGTACCAAGCCAAGGATGGTAAGTTGGTAACCATCTTGTTTATTGGCCAAGGGTTTATCGGCTGATTGAGTATGGAGGGTTTGGCATCCATGATCTGCTGACCCTTGGTTGGCTCTCCAATTACAATGGTTACGGCTAAAAAAAACAGAACTATCTAGGCCTTGGGCTGGACTACAAGTGCATCAGAATGCCAAGGCATTGTTTGCTATGGCTACGGTGAATGCTGGTCAGTAACAGTCTTCACAGACAGACTATATGAATTGGCACCACAGCTAGATGCATTGGTGCCTTGCTGATCTATTTAGCTGCGGACTGTGGGACAAGCGCTGACTGACAGCCACTGGGTGATGGACATCATGAGCACTTCATCAGTAGGGGCTTTGGTTGCATATCTCCATGTTCAGTATCTGATGGGACAGTCCTACAGAAAGGTGTACCTGATCAGCATGATTGGAAACCTTCAAGTTCAGGAGTTTACTCTAGCAAGTCAGCCTACAGTGCCTTCTTCATTTAATCGATCAAGTCTGTGCTGTGGATGTGAATTTGGAAATCTGGGGTACCCGTATGGTGCAGAGTTTCTGTGTGGTTCGCTACAGTGCCTTCCTCACCCAGCTTGCTGTCTTCTATGTAATGAAGCCAAGGAAACCATCCAGCACCTGTTAGTATTTTCTAAAGGTGGTGGCACCATTCGCTCAAGAGTGTTCACAAAGAGCATAGAAATGATTTGGAATCGCTCTCCTCCTGCAGCTGATGTGGTGCGACACGCCTGCTACCAAGGGCCCCTGAACTGATTGGATACGAGGCTACAAACTGCTACTAGGTACCAAATCTAGCAGCAAAGAGCCAAATATACGCTACTAGGGTCTAGGGGTTATGTACTTATGTGGCAGGAAATGGTCATAAGAACAATGAAAAGAAATTTGCATATTTTACTTTTGAGCCAGAAGCAGGGCAAGATGCATACCTATCCTGGCAGCTTTCCAAAAGAAACCACGGAATCTGTCATTAGAGATTATGTGGGTAAGTATGAATATAAGAAAATCCGATAACTATGATTAACAATGTAGACATGGTTATCCCTTCTAGGTCCTACGTTTGCTCTAAATTTGTGGGATCCAGGCCTTTCAAATCGAAGAAAAAAAATGAGAGCTAATTGTTTAAATGTACAATGGGCACTAATGGTTTCATGAAACAGGACAACAACTGGCAATATTTGATAAAATTTATGAAGGTCAAGTTCATCATCTTTGACAAAAATGAGGCTTGCTTTATTCACATGTACATATCAACTGAAGTTGGTTAAATCCTTGTGCAGAAATTGGCCTTACAAAAAATTGGGGGAAATTGTCAAAACGAAACATTTGCACAGATTTACAACATCCAACTCCTTTTGACTCACCAAAGGTATAGTGCAAAATAGTAGAATAAATTTTAGATCCTGTGCAGTCTGCAACTGCAAATAGCCAAATACCTTAGGAGTACTATAAACATCAGACCTCTACACCTGGGTAAAAAAAAAGCTTCGCAGTTCTCTCATGGTAAGGCTCAGCCTTATGAGAGGTTTCAACTAACTTGAATCAGCTCATGGTTGGGCATCTGACGGCGTTTGCAGTTTGAAACTAGAATGCATAGACCCAACCTACAGCAACCATGCGGCTATATCCTTCACACTGATTTTGACTGTCCAATTATTTACCTTAAAAAAACTACAGTTGGGCGAGCGCACAAGATGGAACCCCCCAAATTCTTTGCGATTCGGTAAGCTAGCCACGGAAGAAAGAAATTTACCCGGTGCGGTCGTTGAGGATGGCCGGGAACTGCATCTTGATGTAGGTACAGGTGCAGATCACCAGCAACACCACGGTCAGGAAGGAGTTGAAGTTGAACAGCGCCGACTTGCAAAATCAGACAAGGGAACGTGAGCTGGATTGCGGGAGACTCATGGGAAGGGACGCAGAGCTCGGGATGGATCTTTACCATGGTGCTCGCCTCCCTCCTTCCCAGTCGCTGGGGTTCTACCACCGGCGAAGCGAGACGAGGTGGCGGGGGAAGCAGAAATCTGGATCTAGGGGCGTGAGGAGGAACTGTGGGAAGCGGAAACGAACGCCAGCATTGGACCGTGTCTGCCCCCAATTTTTTTCAATAGAATAAAAATAGGTAAATATTCTGAGATTAAATTAAAATATAAAAAAACTAGTTTCAAATTGTAGATGGTTTTGGCTTTTCTATATTCATAGGTTTTGTTATTCAGCTAAATATATATTATGCCTAGATACATATTAAAAACTATGCATCTAAAAAATTCAAAACGATCTACAATTTAAAACGGAGGCTATCAATCTTTTTTAACAAGTCCATTTTTTACTCTGTTCTAACCTGAACTCAATCAAAAATTGAAAAGTTTCATGTTAAACTATTAAAACGGATAACTTATATTAATTTAATGCTGAGAGCATGAGACTGGTAAATTTATAGATAATTTGACATGCTAACTACCTAAGGGTTTATAACTTTCCTGCTTTTCTCTTCCTCTCCTTTGAAGGTCATGATCTATGACCCTCTGCCCTATAATCCATAGTGACCATTGTAGTTGAGAGTATTTAAATATTTAATGTAAAATCTAACATGAGTCCATCGCATGATTCATAGCTCGTGGAGACTGCCATCCTAGAGATCATCGTCGATGGATGATGTGTGATCCTAGAGACCAAAGAGCGAAACCTTATAGAGGTGTTTTGGTGATCGTATAGATGGAGACGCTCCCATAAACGTGCACACACTCACCCTATAAATATAGGGATGCAACTCCACCTCTATGAACACTTATGAGATACTGGCTTGACAGATCTTGAGATTGATGAAGTTACCATAAACACCTTCCTGCCATGTCACCTACAATTGAATAGCATTGTTAATTCCTTGAATAAATAAATAATGTGATTACTCGTGCTGTCAAACATTCAAATCTGGTGGCCCAGTTTCTCCCTAAGGAAGCTGTTTGCTAAAGACTACAGAGCTAAATCTCATAGTAGCATATTCGAAAAACCGTCACCAAAGCCTCATCTTGGGTGCCAGCTAACCATGGCTCAGACATGAAAACTTATATAGTTATGCTGCTTGAAATATTTCACATTACGTTTCATACTCAACAAATAGATTTATAATCTACTTAATATGGATGGAGTTTGGCGAAGGCTTCTCAAAAATAAGTACTTAAGCGTAGATCTCTAAACAAGTTATTGGAAAACCAAGCGATTCTCATGTGAAGGTCAAAAATGATTTTTTATAGTTGGGCTTTTTCAGGTTAATGATGGAGTCGAAACCTTCTTCTAGAAAGATATTTGTTTAGGGACCACACCACTACAATCATAATTTCGCTATCTTTTCTCATGTGGTGAGACGAAAAATGCAACTAGAGCAATAGAGCTAATCAAAGTTACGAGTACAACTCTTCTAAATATGTCATTCCATAGACCAATCCTTGAGGAAAAATTAAATGCATGGAACCATTTAGTAGCAAAATTGGTTCATGCACATTTGGCCAGTGAACGTGACTTAATTATTTAAATGGAAGATTATCTCCCGATTCAACGTACGAGCAAACAATATATAAAGTCATTTCGTTCCCCTAGATGATGGGGTGGATGGTTTCACCATGAAGTGAATCTAGAAAAAGGTGTCCTCCTCACTCCACAAACCTCCAGGCAAGTCTTGGACCTCATTATTGAGGTGGGCGGTGATGAGCCTATCATTACATGTTTGAGTCCATTAATAGGTGAGGAGTTGAGTTTGTCCGTTGAGTCCATTACAACGGACAAACTATAAGTTGCTACCCCAAACATGATGAGGTTCTTCACGTTGGATACATGCACGGTTTGCAACAAACATTATTTCTTGGCTTCCTTGTTGCTTATTTCCAAATCTGCTGAACACTGAGACCTGTAAATCCAGCTGGTCGGTCATCTTCCTCATGGCGGTTTAAGCACCATGTCGTGTACATATTTCATTAAGAGGGGAAGAATTAGAGTAATGCAACTTCGAGAAAGTCCGTGAAGAACAAAGTTACAAGCCAACCGTATAAACGGTGGCGTACGATCTAGCACAACAACAACAAGAAAGCAACCCACAACGCACCACCACCCAACTAAACGACTAGAGACAACTGATAGATAGTGGATACAAAGAGATACACCATGGCTACCCACTAAGAATACCAAAATGATCAAACAACAACCGGTCAACCGAGATAGATTTCAAAGGACAAAGCAAGACGATGCCTCTAAGGAGGGAATGATACCAAGTATCCAATCATCATCCATCCGTCCACGGAGTGTATCGAGTTTTCACCGACAAAGCCAAAGCAATGGGGTGACCTCGGCAACGCCCCCAAGCAGGGTAAACTATGCCTATATATGGGAGCATCAGCACGTTCAAATGGCGAGCAAAACTTTCACTCACAATACCCGAGCCAACTTGAGAAAACGTCCCACGAGGACCAAGCAGGAGACATGCAGAAGATGGTTACCATAAGTAGTTCTCATGGATGCTTATTTGTCTAATTGTAAGAAAGGAAGAAAGTTATTTGATGGAAAATGGAGGGTGAAAGAAACTAATGGGAGAACATGCTAGACCCTGGTTGGAATGTAATAATTTCATATGATAACAACAGTGAAGCCGCTCGATGCAGTTATGTGCAATTACTAACTCCTAAATCCTTAAAACATAAGGCAGGATAGTACAATGAGTTGCAGTTTATACCACCAATATCAAGACCCACATGGAAACACATATGTCGATCATAATCAATGCTCTAACAAGTTATCATAGCAAGATTATGATGTTTATTGCTAAGCATCCGAGGATTTTTCAGGTAAATGGAAAAGAAAATAGTTTTGTCCAAAGATCAGCCACGTGAACATACTTCAAAATATGTCTATTATTTATTTGTTGCCCAACATGCTGCTGCACTTGCTTGCTCCGCTTACTTCTTTTTTGGATTAAAAAGATGATGGATTTTCTGCTTCAGCTGCAATAGAAGCCAACTTACGCATGAGACAATATGAGAAACTTTAGTGCCAGGAGAACATGATGTGGTTTTTGTAAGTTCTAATGATCCACAAAGTTGTAAGGAAGTACACGGCATGATGATATGGGAGGCAAATAAAAATCACTCCAACCTAGTCAAGTTTAAGCTGTTTAAAACTATACTTACTATCTATTTAAAACTAAAATTTGTTTAAATGAAACAAGTACCCAAAACTGAAAAAAAAAATAAATGAAACAAGTACCCGAAACTGTGATATAGACAGTGACCACTAAATGAAGTAAGATTTCAAATGAAAACAATGACTAACTATTGAAGGTTTTCAGCTATCCTAACTAATGTTCTACTTTTTGCACTATAATTGTTGTCACTATTGTTGACCTGTTCTTTCTATTGTTACTCACTTGTTTGGGCGTGAAGGGGCCTGCAGCCTAGTGGTTGCAGAGACCTTAGTAGCACCCCAGGTTCTGGGTTCGAATCCCCATGGCAGCGAATTTTAGGTTGGGTAAATAAAATAGTCACTCGGGTGAACCGACATGTGGTGGACGGGTCCTCATGTAAGGGGGTGGTCATGTGGGTTGGGCCTTAAAGCATGGGTCAAGGCTCGAACCACAAGGGGTGGCATCATTTCCGAGCACCTCATATTACTTCCAGGGCATACGATAGTTTGATTATCTGTGGACGATTTCTTTCTCGTTCAATGCCCTTTTTCAATGGTCTCGAAGATAGAAATTTTGCATTTTTATCTATGGGGTCACAACCAAGGTCGTGGTAAATCCACGAATTTCATTCAATTTATTTTTCTTACACTATAGAAATAAAGAAATAAATATTTGAATTCAGCATTATTCCATGATTCCTATTTCAAAGCCTCTCTTTTAAGGGAACAATAACCCCTCTTTTCTCATTCGCTCTCTATTGCATGGGTGGAAGAACAAAAATAGGATTCTCCTATGTATGAGGGGACCAACTTTCGTGACTTTTCTCAGCCGAGCTCCGGATGAGCTCTTCTTAATGTAATACTGTGGGGGCGATCTTTCCCCCACCGGTCGAGTTTTTACTCACTTGTTTGGGCTAGTGTCAAATATAGGGTTCAGAAAAAAGTAAGGGGAAACAACTAGCCGTTGCCTTATGATCCTCATCCAAGTTTCTGATGGCAAAACTGCAATTTTACACTTATGCTAATATCTCAATTCTTCAAACCATTTTTTTAAAAGAAGACTAATGAGTATTTAGGCACTAAAAATGCTACATGGTTCGAAACTGTATTAGGAAGTACCTCAACCATTTCTTTCAACTTGGCACATATATCACTGAATTCAGTTCTCACAACAGTCAACGCCATGTTGCACCTGATGATGAAAAAGTACTTCAGTATTTTGTTTAAAATGACTACCATTAGATACCCATGGTAAAAAAAACTTGAGGCAACACACTTCACAAAATCTCATGGGCAATAATATGTCTTTGTGACAATAATAACTTGAGGCAACACACTTCACAAGTTCTTCAGATTTCAAACTATATATTCTTCAATAAAGATAAAATGGGATAAGTAATTAAATCAATTTTCACTTATGTTTGAAAAGGAACATGGAAATGTAATGGTACAAAGTGAAGGCTTATTGTCCCCTTAAAATTTAAAAACACCAGCAACATGACCTGGGCATTTTTTTTAATCATCCTAGGTATATATGATGCTATAGAACAGTAAATTACGCTAACAATTGTATTGAATATTAGAATATGTGACCAGATACTAACCCTTCTCTATCCCTCTTTTCCGAAAAGTGACCGAGCTGCTTGGCACTATTATTTACTCTACAAACACACATGCTACAACGAAGAAAACAAGATAATTATGAGATTGCCAGCATAACACTTTGAGGGAAAGAACATGACAGGTACCAAATCCTTGTTTTATATGTCATGTATGGTAACACACTAAGACTATTAGCACTTTTTCATCCAAAGATGAATTAGATGTTGATCAACAACACTTTGATACGGAAGTGGAGTTATGGGTGCGTGACTCCACTTACAAATTAAGATTAAAATCCTAGTGCACACATTGAAAGTTTAAATGGTTTTGTGCATCCTAAATTAGTGCAAATATAGGGCATTACTCCATTATCTAAAAAATATTTAGGAAACTCTATCATTTGTAATTGGAGAACCTCTCTATAAGGTAGACATAGACATGAATGTGTAAGGGTAGCAAGCTTTGCCATTTTATCAACAAACTATGTTTATGTAATATTGTGCATTTGGGTTTAAATAAGAAGTATGCATTGGTTTAATCAAATGAAATTGTGTACATTAGATTGTGAATTTCAAAGTCAGGAAAAAACTATTTCAGATTCCTTTCATATAACATGAGTAGAACCTAAAAATGCACTTTTGAATAAGTAAGCTGGATATTCGTTTATAGTGTGAAGGGGGGGAGTTTGTAGTAGTCTTCTAGTTTTGGCCCATATGGGTGGACTTAGAGCAGTGGAATTAATCGACTTTGTAGTTTAAGTATGTCACACCTCAGGATTTCTATTTTGGGTTGTGAATAGATAACATTAAATAAAGTAAATGGTTTTATTAATTTATCTAAAAATTTCCAACCTGGACGGCTAACTTTTCCTAATATGACCATATGGAAAAAAAAATACAAGTAAGACTAAATAAAGACTCGGCCGAGGACTGAAAGAATTTGACCACTAACAAACCAAATCGAGCTAAACTAAGATCTGATCGTATTTTTGAAAACAATTTTAGCTCTCACTTTTCAGTCAAAGACACCTATAGAAAATTGAATTTAACACTTTTATAAAATATTATTTTATTTTAATTGAACTGTTACTTATTAACTAAAGGTTGGAAATTTTGAGAAAAATGATAAGTTATTTATTTTATTTGATGTTAGATATTCACAACCCAAAATAATAATTTTGGGGTATGGCAATTCATTATAGCTTATAAATCTTTGTGATACAAAGGCAACACCTTCGAGTTAACCATTTGATATGAAGCATGGATGAAAGTTTAAGATAAATGCTATTTATAAATAGGATTTCTATATGTGGGAACTAGGTGAAAAACAGTAGACCAATAAGACAGTTGTCAATAGGTTGGGGTTATGATTGGAGAGAAAGTACTTGATAGTCATCACTCCGATACCATATAAAATACACAATTTATTCTAAGATCAAAATGGGTCAAAGGCTAGATATACATATGCACGTCTTTGTTTAAATACACATAGCAAATATATATCTAAGCCCTAAACCCTACAAATACCTAAGGTACTTGTAAGAACAAAAGAAATATTATCGACAATTGTTATGCAAGTATAGAAAAGGGAACACGATATACCTTGCACTACTCCCAGTGAGTTTATATATACATTTTTCTATCTTCTCCCAATCTATAGTTAGCTGCTTACTACAGAATAAAACACAACAATTAAATCATACCATACAAAATAATACAAAATGTAGGGATGCACGTGATCAAACATACTTACAACAAGGTTATGAGCTCAGAGATAACTATATCACTAGTTTCACAGAAGGCATTAATAAGCTCAGAGATAAAGTTTGGTGCCGTGTTGTCCTAATACTTCTCTACTTCCTTGAAATAATCATCCAAGAAACCCTAGATTGCTAGCAAACAATCAAATCTCACACAAAACATTGAATTCTAGCCCATTAGCCTATGTGACATACTAAATTTGTTTAATTGGAAAGGCATATCAAGTTGGTAGAAAGAGATATGACCGTACCTTCGAGAATAGTTCACACCTTAGGTTATCCCATTGACTCATAAGCATGCGTGCCATGTTTGAACCTGAAAGTAGAAGGATTAGAAAATATGTAAGAGAAGAGGGAGGTGAGGGATAGAGTCAGAATACTAATCTTGAAAAGATTCTAAAATGAAGGATGAAAATGTGTACTTGCCTTTTTTTTATTCTCTACATATAAATTGGGAAATGTAATCATCAACTACTATTTTCTAGATCAACAATACAACGACATATTGTTTATTATTAAGGTTGTTAGTTTTAGATGTATCCCTTTCCTCTAACCATAGGTAAATAATTTGTATTAGTCATGGATATGCAAGTGGTGGGGGCTGAGCTCGTTCTTCCACTCCCTCCCCTTTATTGTCTCTCCATTGATGCATCAAGTGTAGGGGAGCGAGAGACATTCCCCCTTCTCCTTCCCAAACCCGTCCTCTAGATCCGTCCCTGGTTTATATCAATCTTTTGGTTGAAATAAAACAAAACTAGACCCCCTCATACGAAACAAGAACTTTCTTCTTCAAAGTTTCCCCTTATACATCTATTGAGCTAGAGTAAGACACTACATATATGTATAGAAAAAATGTAACAAATAAGTAAATGGATGGTTATCTATAGATATACAACAATTACGAGCAAATAAACACATAAAGTAGCTAGATCTACAATGAACAAACACTAATATACCTTAACACAACATTTATGCTACAAAAGAGTTTTATTTCATACCGTTGTTAAGGAGAAGAAAACCAAAGATGGAAATAGAAGGAAGAAGTTGGGATCCCCTACGTTGATGTTGTTACCCTATCCTACTCCAAAAGACAAACATCAGATCTATTGTTCCAAAAACTTATTATGCAATGAAGGGATGGATGAAGCGGATGTACCTGGTGGTAAATCGTTGCCAATAAGTTGCTTGATGATGATCGATTGAAAAGGGTGATCACCAATGAAAATTCACATAGCCATCTCTTCACTCTAAGTATTCAGGACTAGGAAAGAAAGGGGAAGGGAAAAAAGAATAGCACAATGAGTCACTTGCATCCTACTAGTTTGGTATTTGTAGAGTTAGTAGGTTTGTATCCCTCTTTTCTTCCTTGGGTCAGTTTCGTTGACCCAATCAAAAGTCAATATAGTTCTTTCCATCTTTAGTCGGTTGCATCTACCAGCTACACACATTGATGAGACAACACTGGGGCCATCCTTTACGCGTATCCCTTCCTTTGCATTTATTGCAAAAGGTATTTAAATATGCTTAGCCTACCCAACTTGCTTGGACTGAAAGGCTATGTTGTTGTTGTATTTAAATATGCTTTGGTCAAAGCTTCATCAATTGAAGTATTGATCCAGAGAGTGTGCCATGAATCATATAAGCAACCATCAGAGCATTTAATAAAAAGGAAGTGGACACAACTGCACCAATGATAAAAAAAATAGAAATATTGTTAAATTAACAAAAGGACTCCACTAATAAAAAAAACTTACTTCTTATCATCTTGGAGGTGAAATGTTGACACATAGTTTCTATTTGAATATATTTATAAATCATAATAAATTTATGAGATTATAAAAGGAACCTTCATGACAAATCTTTCACTGCATCGAAAGTAGTTAGAAAAGAAGATAATGAACGAATGGCTAAAAATGAATGCAACGATAGCGTACCTCTTGGATGATGCAACGGTTGTGGCCAATGACCATGGCAACACTAGGCTGACCTCTCGAAAGATGCAATGGTCATGATCGAGGCAAGGCAACATTACTCCACCAAGATGCGGCAAGGCACATCGTTTTTTATTCCTCTTATGCACAAAAATTGAATATGTAGTCTAGTACTAACGTCTAACAATCAAGTAAGCAAGATTCAAGTTGCAAGAACATATGTAATCTAGTCTACTACTAACAATCAGTACGAATGTATTAGATCTATCCGAGAGAGAACTCATATAGAGTAAAGTATAAATATGCATATATATGTTGCAGTTCTGTAGCAAGAAAACAAGCAAAACATGATTCTCATTCAAATCATATTTGAATCTTCACCTATGATCTGTCCCTCGAGTATTGACTGTCATGCTAGGCCCCAGATCCAATCATGATCCTATAGTTTTGCGTGAGAGCTTTCAAGACCATAACCACAAAGAGCTCTCTAAGGAAGACATCAAAGCACAAGTCTAGCTATCGTGATAAACCCGTTATGTAGTTCTAGTCACCATGATTAGAAAAGGCACACTAATAATCTACATCGATAATATGTTGGAATAAGCATGATTATGATAATATAAAATATAGAACAGGGCATATAGATCGATATTGAATCATTATACAAAGTTACATTGATATGACCAATATTCTTCACAAAATCACCACTGACGAGATATCGACTCCTAGCTAGCTCTAAAACTTAGCATGAATCTTCATGGTAGGGTAACCACAGTGACTAAAATCTAGTCTAAGCTAACCTCTGAACAATCACACGGCCCTCGACTCTATGTGGATTCCATTTGGGGTCGAGGATGGACCTATTTATACCTTGGGGATGCCATGTCACAAATGGAAGGTACACCCCTGCTTGAAATGCACTGGCTCCACCCGGTCCAAGGTGGTGAGCCAACTGGCAAACCTTCCTTTGGGGCACTGTACTATATGACATGGCACTAATATAGTCAAAAAGTTCAGCACTTAGTTGTTTGCATTTGATTCTGCACCTTATGCCATGGTGGCACAGAACGAGAACCTTTAAACAGCAGAGGATTTGAAAATTGTTTTGCAACATAAATCTTTAATTTCTGAACTTGTCATAGATAAGATCATTTGAAAAAAAAATAATAGTCATGCTTGATTGATGCGTGAAAATGGATATGCAGCATTGAGATTTTATAACAGTTGTAATGCTGATCAATATGCGAGAGATATTTAGAAAAAACTGAGTATCAACTAAGTAAAAACTTACATATGCCATTAGATGCTAAATATGGTAAAAATTACTACCTCCGCCCCAAATTATAGGTCGCTTTGAACTTTCTATATTCATAGATATTATTATGCATCTAGACATAGGGTATATTTAAGTGCATGATAAAATCTATGAATCTAAAAAAGCTAAAACGATCATTAATTTAGAATGGAGGAAGTAGTTGTTACCATCACCTTGATATAGAACCATTATTTTTATCCACAAAGAAAATATATTCAAGGACTAGCAAGATGTATAGAGTGACATGGAGGGCGAATTGAGCGTAGCTTAGCTGGTAAGATTCCTTGTGGTGGAACTTGCCCTATGTTTGTATTGTGTGATTCGCAAAAAATAGAGTGGCATGGAGGGTATTTAGGTGGAAATTCCAGAAACATGTCACAGCTCACAATAATTTGAGAGCATATAATATATAATTCAGAGATGTTGTAATTCGTTAAGTACAAATATTATCTAATATCTAGTATACGTACAACCGTTTCAGGTTACCGATGTCAAAATCACATGGGTGAAAAAAGGTTTGTGAGCTCGAGTGGCCGAAGCACTAGCTACTAATTACAAGAGGACAGGCTCTGAGCTCGCCAACTACGCCTCCCCGTACGCACTTGCTCGCCTCTCCTCGTCTCCTGCGGCGCCAAAACTTCTTCCAGCCTCACTCTCGCTAACCTCTCCATTGCCACAGCCGCCGCGGCGCCTGACCCGGCCGATGGAGTTCGACTTCGACTCCCCCGACGGCGGCGACGCCTGGCTGCTCGACGCCATGGCCACGTCGCTCCACTTCTCGGCCGCGTCCCCGCCGCTGCCGCCGCCGTGGCCCTGCGGCGACCCGCACCACCCCTCCGTGCCGCTGGACACGGCCGCCCTGCAGGACGACGCCCCGGGCGCGCGCGCCGGTGAGGTTTCTCTCCGCCATTGATTTCGCCGCCGTCCCTTTCTTCTTCACTGCGCCGTGCGGACGGAACGGGGCGATCCGGCCGATGGCGCCCTGTGTGATCGCCACCGCGATCCGGTGTCTAGATTCGATTGCTCGTACGATACGCCGGCGATTAGCGCAAGAATCTCGCGACAGCGACGGCATCTTGTATTGTTTCGGCTTTGATTACCAATTCGCGCTCGCTGGTTGGTGCCAAGAAGGCAGCTTTTGTCATTGACTTTTGGCGTGGTGCGGTGTGCTCTGGTTGGCGTTCGGAGTTTTCTATGCGCTTGTGGTCAAAATGGTTGGTTGCTAACTGGATTCCACTACGAGGCGCCTGGGTCCAGCACTTGTTTTAGAATGCCTTCTTGGCCATTAGCTGTTGGTAGATTTGCATGGTGGGTTCTGACGGCTTGTCCTTGTCTGCACTAGAATCGGCCTATCTGGGGCAGTCATCAACCCGGCATCGCCTGGGCGCATGAACTTGATTGTCTTTCATGGTAGGGTCCAGTGCTAGATTTTCAGTATATTGAACATGAAAGCAATTTGATGAACTTGTGCTGCTAAAGAAAAATTGTGATGATATTTCCATTGCATGGTTGTGTTTGCTTGACTTAGTAATAATTGGTAGAATGGTATTTGAAGTCATTTGCATCTTACTATTACTAATTGGAGGCTCCTTTTGAAACCTCCAGGTGAAGCCACCTAGACTTTCTAGGTGGACACTCTAGAAAAAGAGAGAAATCCTAGAAATTTTCAAAAAAAAGCAAAACATCGACCATCAATCGATAGATTCAAATCATCATAGTCATTGGATCTATTATATTTTTAAAAAATTACCCACTTATGCCATTATAAAAATAGCCTAAAGTAACCCCTGAATCTATATATAAATTACCCACCTCTGCCATTATATAAAATAAACTAAAGTAACCCCTCATCTTCATCAAAATTACCCACTTATGCCATTATAAATAATATTTAAAATAACCCCTTAATTTGCAACTGAATTGCCCACCACTATTACTTAAAAAACTTAAAGTAACCTGTTAAATTTGCATCTATGTTACCCACACATGCCATTATTAAAAATAACATGATAACCCTGCGTTTGAATCAAATAACCTTAATTAAAAATATACAGCAATGTATAATTCTAAATCGTCTATATCTTGCATTATTGGTATACGATATAATAATTAAGGTCTATACGCATGATGTGTGTCACCATTTATAAAGATATAAAGGAAGTGATGAGAATATAGATTTCCATGTTAAAATTATATCTCAAACTTAGGGTTCATTAAATAAATTCAAGCGCATACCTGCAATTCAAAGTGAAAAGTTAAAGATTATAAATGTGGATGAAAATATTGTAGAGTAATTACTAACTAAAATCTATCACAATTGGATGAAGATAATAAGTATATATCTATGTAAGTATTGTATTTGAATATTTAACAAACAAGAGGTAGCTTATGGTAATAGTTTTGTAGCAATGTAGTCTCATTTTTTTCCATTGGAGACTCCGCATTAGTTCCCATGAGACAAGCTAGGAAAAAGAGATAAATTCTTATAAAAATCAAAAACATCAAAAACCAATCCGGTAAACTCTAATAATCATAGCCATAGATCTATTATATTTTTTAAAAAGTTACCTACAACTATTATTGTGAAAATATTCAAAAATGAGCTCTAAACCTATATCTGAGCTCAGCTATTATAAAAAAATAATCTAAAGTAACCCCATAATATTCATCCAATTTACTAATACATATCATTATAAAGTATAACTTAAAATATCATTCTAAAATTTAATTTATGTTACCCACGTATGTTATTATTAAATAACCTAAAGTAAACACCTAAATATTAATCTAATTATCTTCATGTGCATCATATAGAAATATCAAAAAGTAAACTAATATATGATTGTAAATTACCTATTTATGTCATTATTAATATAAAAATACTAAGTTAAAGTATATACACATAATGAATGTCACCATTTAGACTATTTATACATGTATGTGAGGAATCGATGAAAAATATTGATTTGTATGCTAAACATAATGTATGGAGGATTGGAGGCGCGATACAAAATGGAAAAAGTATGAATATGGATGAAAAAGTGCATAGAGTAATTATTAATTAAAAATCAATCACAACTGGACAAAGATAGGTATATATTTATATAAGTATTATGTTGAAGTATTGAAAAAATAAGAGAGTAGTAGATAATCAATTTTGATTATTAGCTAGGAGTTTAATTTCTAAATAATTTTTAAATACAATAGCTTCTAAGAACATTAGTCCGTGCAGGAGCACGGATTGATGGACTAGTTTATGTAACTGGGAGCAGCTACTGCTCTTGCACAATTTTTATTATTTAATATTGACAATATTTAATTGTCTTCTTGCATGTAGGGAAATCTGAAATAACCAAGAAAGGCGAACCTATCAATGGTAAATGCCAGGTTCATCTTTCCATGGTTGATGATTATTCTCATAGCTCTTATTTCTTGAAGGAAAAGCTCACATTAGCTCTGAGGTACTTCAAGGACTCTACCAATCAGCATTTGTTGGTTCAGGTTTGGGTGCCTATCAGGAAAGGGGATCGCTACATGCTAAGTACTTCAGGGCAGCCCTTTGTGCTTGATAAACGGAGTATCGGACTTCTTCAGTATAGGGCTGTGTCCATTATGTATATGTTTTCTGTGGATGGGAACAATGTCAAAGACTTGGGACTACCTGGGCGCGTATACAAGCAGGGAGTACCTGAATGGACACCCAATGTGCAGTACTACAGCATTACCGAATATGCACGGCTTAACCATGCAATAAGTTACAATGTTCATGGTACTGTTGCCTTACCTGTGTTTGATCCTTCCACGAAGTCATGCATTGCTGTTGTTGAACTTATAATGACATCAAAGAAAGTAAACTATGCAAATGAGGTTGGTAAAGTCTGCAAAGCTCTTGAGGTTAGCTCACTTTTCCTTCTACGACTACAAACTTTCAGCTTGTAAGCATTCAGATAAAATCGATATTGCTGAAATATGCTGCATCTGAGTAATAAATTTCCCATTATCTGCAGGCCGTGAGTCTTAAAAGCACTGAAGTTGTGGAACATCCATATGTTCAGGTAATAATAGTTCAACAACTTCAATTTAACTAATCATTTTTCTTGTTGTATTTTGAATGCTAAACTTCTCTCTTTTCTTCTACTCAGATATGTAATGAAGGTCATCATGCTGCTCTTGTAGAGATGTTGGAAGTCCTGACAGTAATTGGTGAAGAGCTCAAACTGCCCTTAGCTCAGACTTGGGTGCCTTGCAAATACCAAAATTCACTGGTACCTTGTGGTGGTGTGAAGAAGAGTTGCTTCAATATTCATGGAAGTTGTGCCCAAGAATTATGCATATCAACTAGTGATGTTGCGTTTCAGGTTATTGATGCTCATATGTGGGGATTCCGAGATGCATGTGTAGAGCACCACCTGCAGAAAGGACAAGGAGTTTCCGGAAAGGCATTCATCCTACATAGGCCTTGCTTTTGCAAAGACGTGACTAGATTCTCTAAAATGGAATATCCCCTTGTGCATTATGCTCGTATGTTTGGATTAGCTGGGTGTTTTTCAGTATGCCTGCAAAGTGCTTATACTGGAAATGATGATTATGTACTAGAGTTTTTCCTGCCACCTGATTGCAGAAAAGATGATGAGCAAAAGGTTCTTTTGGAGTCCATCTTAGCTCTGCTGACACAGCATCTTCATAGTTTACATTTAGCCACTGATGAAGGCTCTAGTGAAGAACTTCAAGTCAGTGCTATCACTGTAATCAATAACGATGTACAACATCTGAACTTTGAAGGTGGCATTCATGCATCGCATGAGAGCAAAACGAATGGAATCCTTGGGCCTGACAGCCAGAAAAGAATAGTTTCAACGGAATATGAAATGTGGCTATCACCTGAAAATGACACCAAATGCAATGGCAAATTATTTGTTGGACCAAAAGGTGGCTGTACCTCAGATTCTTTGTTGCCTGACAACAATAGCAAACATCAAGTAAGGAGACGAGGAAAAGCAGAAAAAACATTCAGTTTGGAAGTTATTCAACATTATTTTACTGGAAGCTTGAAGAATGCAGCAAAAAGCCTTGGAGGTATGTATAGTTTGAAGTTTTGTAATCTTTCAAGAGATATTGACTGCCACATTCACTACATGCCTGCATGGAAAATTATAATTTTACATATTGTTTATACACTCTGCAGCTCATTCATTGAAATTGTGAATATCTCCATATTTTTGTTCACGTGTAAGTCTTTGGGGAGGTTTTAGCGTAGTTTGCATGCAAGTACAGTAGATGCAGACGTGCTTTTAATTATGACAATGAAATTGAGAGCTGGTATATATTGTATATTCTCTTTTGCTCATGATTATAAACTAGTCTGTGTCTATTTTGTGTAAACCTTATCTTCCATCACTTATTCTTTCATCTATCCGATGTTAGTTCCTCCGCATGCCATGATAACAAACAACAATGTAAACTCTTAAACATTGTTATTTGTTTATTTTCTTTTTGACAGTATGTCCTACAACTATGAAGCGCATCTGCAGGCAACATGGTATTTCTCGCTGGCCATCTCGGCAAATCAGCAAGGTTAACCGTTCTATTTCAAAATTAAAGAAGGTGATTGAATCTGTTGAAGGATCGGAGAGTGGATTTACTCTCACATCTATCACGGGTCCTCTTCCAGTTCCTTTCAGTCCATCCAATCCTATCAATATAAAGAACGGACAGCAAACCGAGGTTATTGACCTTTCCATCCCTTCTGTTCAAGAAAACAGAGGTTCGTCCTTGCAAAGTAAGTTATTAGAGAATGATGATCGCCTAGGCATGGCCATTCCTCAGCAAAGCTTTCTGGCTAATCTCAGCAGACAGATTGAACGGGAGAAAGCTTCAAACTTGAGAAGTTCTTCTGGAGAACCTAGCACGCATTCAGGGACGTCAGAAGAATCCTGCCTTGGTAGCCCTGCAAACAAGACGTTTGTTTCAACACTCATGGAACCACAACAAAACATGTGGAAACCAGATAGCTTCACACAAGAGTTATTTCAAACACAGGACCTGCTGCTTCCAGGACTGTTTGTTAACGGTTCAGGAAGCTCTGAAAATTGCAAGAACCACATCACAGATGCAGTTAACGAACCTTCTGTAGTCCCTCTTGGCAGTCTTATGTCTGCAGATAATTCAGGGATAGTAACAGTAAAGGCACGCTACAAGGAAGACCTTTTAAGGTTTCGGTTCCCATGTTCTGCAAGTATTATTGATTTGAAAGATGAGGTGGCCAAACGGATACAGGCAGATGTTGGTGTCTTTGATATCAAGTATCTTGATGATGATCATGAATGGGTGAAGCTGACATGTGATGCTGACTTAGAAGAGTGCATGGAGATCTCCCGGCTATCTGGTAGCAACGTTTTGAGGCTGTTGGTCACTGACATTGCTCCGATCCTTGGTAGTTCTTGTGGGAGCACTGGATGATTTTTGAAGGTTTATGAATTAGCATAATATAATGCAGTGGCCTAATTCAGTTATATTTAGGCTAGCTGCTTCAGTTCTTGGATAAATCACTATTTTTCCTCCTTTTGCAGGTATTTCTCATTTTGTGTAGGGAAATCAAGGATATAAATCATTTGAGGTAGTATGTACAAAGATAAGGTTGATGTAGCATATATCTAATTGATGTTTAGACCTTTCCTGGGTGCTTATATGGTATACGGTTGGTACCAAACAAAATCATGAAAATATTATTGCTGGAATGTTTAAATAACATTGAAATAGTTGTGTTGCATCTTGAAAGACTTATTTTTGTACTCATTAAGTTTGTTTTAGATTGTAACTAGCTCATTGTTCAGCTTTTAAGTCGTTCTGTTCACCTTGGAACTGGAAGGAATGGCAAATACTATAGAAGTTTCGCTTTGGAGTGCTACAAGAGATGCATAGACGCCTCCTTCAGTGACGAGGGAGAAACCTTTTCGGGGTTACGTTTGTTTGCCCAAAAGAAAACCAGTAGCTCGTTAGTCCCTTTCGTTCCAACAGCCTAGACACAACTGCAGAAGAAATCACAGGAGAATTCGTTTGTATCACCACCAATGCCAACAAAACTGCAGGTCCTAAACATTTTCTCACGTTGCCCAACTGTCATGGTACCAAGACGTTGACATGGGAGCGAGGTAGTATCTGCAGCATGGGCAGCACAAGGCACAAGTTAAGGCAAAGTCGCTTACCGGCAAAACCTGCTCCCCAGATCGTAGGTTTCCTGCTCTTTTCCTGCCTTCCACGCAGCTGAACCACCAGAACTACTGGAAGCAACCGGTGCAGCTATTTAACGTCGCCACACAAAACTTCGTGGGGGTTCCCCTTATTAGCAGTAACTGTCAGTCACTACTCTGGTATACACCAGGTAGCATACTCGGAGAAGGGCTGCGAGATGGTGAAGCTGCACCGGCTCATCTCCATCGTGCTCCGGCTGGCCGCAGCGGGAGCCGCGGCGGCGGCGGCGATAATCATGGTGATCAGCCATGAGACCGCCACCTTCTTCGGCATAGAGATGGAAGCCAAGTACTCCTACACTCCATCATTTGTGTAAGTAATCGAGCTCTTCTTGCTCTGGACTTGATGACTGAACATCTCTTGGCAGTTAGTTTCTAGTGCTGTTGAAGTGATTGAGTTAATGTTCATGATAGCGTGTTTGATCACATTCAGCTTCTTCGTGGTGGCATTCGCTGTGGCTTCCGCCTACAGCCTGCTCGTCCTCCTCGTGCGGCCAGGGAGCACCGTCTCCAGACTAGTGCTCCTGACCGACGTGGTAAGCAGTTACAATTTACAAACCATGTAGTGTAGTCTTGGTGTGGCTCCAGTGGTTGTCCATGAACTGAATGCATGGAACGCATGGTGCAGATCGTGGGGATGCTTCTCACAGGCGCGGTGGCTGCCACCGGAGCGATATCGGACGTGGGGAAGAACGGCAACGCGCACGCCGGGTGGCTGCCCATCTGCGCGCAGGTGCAGGCCTACTGCGGCCACGTGGCGGGGGCGCTCATCTCCGGCTTCGTCTCGCTCGTCGTCTACTTCCTCATCATCATGTACTCCCTCCACGCCGTGGCGGAGCCCATGTGCTCCTGCCATTAGAAGAGCCACCCCATCCTTGGTGGTGCCCAAGATATACGTTGTCCGTTTATAAGCCCTAGTAATTTTGTTTAGGCATTGTTTTGAGATATGTTTAATTTCGTCATCTTCATTTCGTATGTGATCGCTCGTTCCCCGTTTCAGAGTATTCAGGCATTCAGCTAGCTGTGCCAAAGTTCTTCTCTTTTGTCATGTGTTTCATTGGAAATTTGAAGAGAAAATGTTCTAAGATGTTTCAGGGGACTTATCTGATCCGCTGTCGCTGTGATGCTTTCACTGTTGGGATTTTGAAAAAGTTAGCATTTTGTCTGTGGTTGTTTGATGGTTGCCGACATGCCGTGCGTAGTGTTAGTGTTGAGTCAAGGATTTGGTAATCAGTATCTGCTAGCTCAAAGTACGTGTTCAGTGGAGTCAGGGATTGTTTGGTCTACAAGTCTACAACACACTGAGGCAGTTTGGTGAGCTAATTCATATCTACTTTCACCTAAAAATATCTCTTAATATACTTTGGGTTAAACTTTTGCTCGGAATTTTTTTTTCCATGATCAACTAGTAATGATTGCTTACTCATACGTCACCAGCTGAAGCGGAATGTAGTTCATCAGAGTCCACCAGTCAAAAGTCTGCATTCTACAATGACCATGCCTGGAGTAATTTTCGAGTTTTGATAACACCATCTAACCAAATACTCACTCCGCTTAAAATAGTATAAGGTGTATTTTGTTTCACTAAGAGCTCGCTTGTCCTCATCTCGTCCTGGGGTGGGGAAGATGGCCCTGTCCGTAACTTGCTTGACGCTGGCCTTGCTCACTCGTTCGACAATCGGCATAGGTCTTTTTCACTCGTTCGCCGCCGCCGGTCTTGGTGGCGGAGCTCGATCAGCGATTTAGCGGCCGCCGGTGGCAGTGGATGCACCCGCCATGGCCGGAGCAGGACTGCAGGAGACGCGTGGCGTGACCGTAGAGAAGGAGAGGCTTCTGCTCCGGAGCCCGGAGCGCGTGGCCGCCGCGCTCCGCTGCCGTGGCGCAGGCCCGACGACGCCCGGCGCGCGCGTTCATCCGACGCGTCCGTGCGACGGTGCTGTCCCCGATCAAGGACGGGTCGATCAAGTACCGGCCCCCGCGACTTCCTGCTGTCCCCGAAGGGCTGCACGGGCCCCGCGTTCTACGCCGTCGTCATCCCCGCCGCCAGCCGCCGCTCTCAGCAGCAGCGCAACAACGACTCCGGCGGCGTGAAGGCGATCACGACCACCGTGCCCATGAAGCACCCGTTCTTCGCGGGCGTCAAGAGCGTCGACTACCTCCCGAACGCGCTGGCGGCGGTGGAGGCGGAGGAGCGGGGCGCGCACGCGTCGGTGTGGGTGGACGAGGACGGGTGCGTCACGGAGGGGCCCACGATGAACGTCGCGTTCGTCACGGCGGCCGGGGACCTGCTGGTGCCGGCGTTCGACAGGATGCTCGGCGGGTGCACGGCGAGGCGGGTGCTCGCGCTGGCGCCGAGGCTGGTCGAGGCAGGCTTATCAGGAGCGCCGGGGACGCGAGGATTCCCGCCGGCGAGGCCAGGCGGTGCGCCGAGATGATGCTCGTCGGGAGCGGCCTGCCGGTGCTGCCGGTCGTCGAGTGGGATGGGCAGCCGGTTGGGGATGGTAACTTTGCAGCTTAGAATTACAGTACTATCTGCCGGAATGAAATTTCTTACCGTTTGACGTAGGTAGATTAATGGTGCGTCAGAGATCCAATCCACTGATCGATGGTTTCATGGTGCAGGTCGAGTTGGGAGAGTAAGCCTTGCCCTGTCTCAAATGCTCCGGGAGGACATGAAGTCTGGTCCAGATAGGATTCCCGTTCCCTGCAGTTAAGGAGAGACGATGATTGCTCTGGACCAAAGAAGAATGAGCATCAGGGATTTGGTCCCTGATTTCTTGAAGGACAAAATGCACTTTGTATGTTTTTTTTTTCATTTTGTAACTGAGTAATAAGGTTAAGCGCTTGAGCAGAGTAGTGTTGTTTTTATCGCTCCCTGCCTCTGATTTACAGTACTGCCTGCCCAATTTCTGACATTTAGACAAACTTGTTCTGCAAAACAGCAGTTTAGACACAAGTGGCTCGCTGTTTCTTGTTCCTGATCACACAACACTACACTGGAGATTGATATGTCCAAGGGGATCGATGAGAGTTGCGCTGCGTAGGACAAGTAGGGGCGCCTCGAGGACGCTGGCACTGCTACCTTGGCGCTGAAGCAACACACTGATAGAGTACGAGCTGGTTAATGTGGCCGAGCAATTGGTCACCGATTCGCTTGCTTCCTGAAGATGCCTTTTCCAAATTTCAGAGGATTCGTAGATGCCTTTTTTGTTTTATCTGCGTGCGTTTGGTGGCTGCAGCTAGCACACCTGCGCACTGTAGCCACGGATAGTAATTTGGCGGGGAACATGCATTTCCGAGGCTGGCATGCATTAGCATTATTCAAGCTGCTCCTGCTGGTGTCATCCCTTGCACGCTACGGTTTGTACATCTCAGTAACCAAGGAACGTCTTCGACTGTACGAATCTTACATTTTTTGTATTCAATTCTTCTTTCACCCATGTTACTTAGAGCAACTCGAAGAGGTCGCTTAAATTACCTCAAAAAACTTAATTAGGGAAAAATAGGAAAAAAAAGTTGCTCCAACAAATCCCCAAAACCTCCCGCAAATTTACGTGCACCCATATCCGGAGTTATTTTTCCCGCAAATATGCGCGGCGCTCCTCCTCCCCCAATCTGCCCGCGCGCCCGCGATTGCCACTGGTGCCTCTTTTTTTTGCACCTGTGCCATTTTCCCATGCGGCAGCGGCGGCGGCGGCAACGCAGGCCTTCCCCAAGCGGCGGGGGCGACGGTGGCGGCCTTCCCCGAGCGGAGGTGGAGACCGGGGGAAGGACGCGGTGGGCTCGGGTCGACGAGTAGACGCAGGTGAAGGTCCCTAGGAGTCGGTGCCCACAAGGACGACGCGGAATGGCCCGCCATCCGGGTTGTCGTCGCAAAGCAGCGTGGCGTTCCAGCTACGCGGGCACCACGGCAGCCGGCAAGTCCAGGTGGCGGCTATCACCAGCGACGAGTGGATCCTAGACGGCGAGGTAGATCACCTGCACCGCGGCGCCCTGGTGGAGGAGGATGCGGCCAGCCACGGCGGGACGTGAGTGGCGGGCACAAGGCTGCAGTGCGGACGAAGCAGGCGGAGCAGGCCTCGTTGCCGCTGGCGTGGGATACGTCGTTGCAAAGGAAGCCCAGCATCGGGGTCGGGCGGTGGTGGAGGCCGCGGAAGCGGAGGCGGAAGGGGTGGGCCGAGACAAGGCGACACCAGCGCTTGCAGACGAGCGCGGCGCGGACGAGGCGCACGGGGTCGTCCAACGGGGAGCGGAGGAGGATCTCCTCCACCAGCTCGTCCGGCGGGGTGCGTATCAGCGGCGGCTCCATGGTTGGATTCGGTTCTGGCTTGCTTTTGTTCTGGTGGGTCAGTCAGAGGTGCAGAGAAGCCAAGTGCAACAGTGACACTGCACCGAGCTAGCTGATGGAGCTGTGGTCGGAACAAGGCGAGGAGCAGGAAGGGCAGACTGGTTCTTGGTCAGGTTGGCCTGCGCCACTGGGCAACGGGGTGTCACTGCCATCCTTGTCTGGATAGTGGACGAGAGAGGCTGTTGATGGGTGAAATGGATGCAGTGTGAGGAATCGAACAGAGGCGGTCGGGATACGACGGATTTGGCCGGCGGCGAGCTCTACTCGAAGGAGTGATGGAGCTCTGTTCTGGAGGTAGAGGGTGGCTTTGTTCTGAAGGTAGATCCAATTACGATGACGTGGTAAATATTGGGGAGTAATTTTTAGCGTTCTGTTGTGGCCTCACATGTTTTTAGAGGCAAAATCTTATTTTGGGGAAGAATTTTTAGGAACTCTTGGAGTTGCTCCCAGAACCTGCACGCAAATTATACCAGGGTTTGTTGCTCATGCTGGGCCCACCTGTAATCGCAGGCACACTTTGCAATCCCACTCCGGACAAAGCTTCGGTCTCGGGGGCCTGTACAGGTACAGCGGCCGCTCTCGTGAGAGATGATTGCCGCACTCCTTGGCCGACGCGGACACGGGCGCGCGGCTGGAGCTGTCCTGGACCACCACCACCATTCCATTTCCGCAACCGCGGGCGCCATGGCACGCGAGCCCCCGCCCGCCCGGCGCCTCTTCCTTCCTTTCACCCAATCACGGGCGCGCCGCGCCAGGTAAAAGGTGGCTGGAAGCATCCAAGCGCGTGGCCTCTGCCGGACGCTACGGCCAAGCGCTCGTTGCCATGGTCGCCAGCATGCCGTCCGTCCTGACTCGATAATCGTCGCATGTACATCTGCTCGCTCGGATACACAGTATATAGACCCGCTAGTCTGTAAAGGTCGCAGGAGCCTTGGTCATGATCCGGGTGTCGTTTGCCGCGGCAAAATTCTTTCAATCTTCAGAGAAATCGGAGAAATGTTCTTGCATTATTGGCAGGTCGGGAAATTAGAGGGGCTGCTTCACCATCGCATTGCAGATGAAATTTTGATACAAGTTGGAAATTCAGAACCGACTCGGATCCATCCATTGCAGTCACCTGGCTGTAGTGGATCAGACCGATCAGTCCACCGGCAGCGCAAGCATGGTCGCGTGTCGACTGAACGAAGCGCCGGTCGCCGTCCGACAACGACACCCTCCACCGACGCACTAATCTTCAGGCATCATCGCTGCAGCTCACTGCTCGGCTCATTCTTATAAGCGCGCGACGCCGGGAAGCTGCAGAGCACCACGGAGTCGAGCCATTCCTCCCCGTGCGTCGCGTTGTTGCATGCCCTGCCCGCCCGGCAGCCTAGCTGCTAGGAGGAGCCTAGGACAAAATAAAGGCCAATGGGTTGCCGCGGCGGCACTAGGCTGCCGCTCGTGAGGCGGCTCTGCTTCGTCGTCCTCCTGTGCGCCTCGTGCCTCTGCTCCATCCTCCCACATGCCAATGCCAAGAGGACGCCGCCGCCCGCGGTGAAGCCAAAGGCACCGCCGTCGCCGTCGCCGTCGCAGGTCGTCCCGGCCCCGGTCCCGCCGTACCCTGCGCTCCCCGTGCGGGCGGTGTGCCTCGGCGGGTGGCTCGTCACCGAGGGCTGGATCCTGCCGCCCCTCTTCGACGGCATCCCCAACAAGGACCTCCTGGTACGTGAGTGCGCGCGCGGGTTCAACTGATCGATGCGCTACTGTGCTCTGCTTCGTCACTTGTTCCAACCAACCACTGCGTGCAGGACGGGACGCAGGTGCAGTTCAAGTCGGCGCTGCGCAAGACGTACATCACCGCCGACCAGGGCGGCGGCGGCGCCGTGCTGGCCAACCGGACGCAGGCCTCCGACTGGGAGACGTTCAAGGTCAGTCGTCGATTGAATTTTGTTGCTGGTTGTGCCATCACCGATTAACTTGACGCACGAATGAAAATGAATGCTGCAGCTGTGGAGGATCAACGAGACGACGTTCAACTTCCGCACGTCCGGCGGCCAGTTCGTGGGCATCGGCGCCAGCGACGGCATCATCGTCGCCACCGCCACCGCGCCGGCGCTGCCGGAGACCTTCCAGATCGTGCGCTGCCCCTTCGACAAGAACAGGGTCCGGATTAAGGCGGCGAACGGATACTTCGTCCAGGTAACAAACCAAACTCATGTCACATATGGAGTATGTCACACACACAGAAAAAGAAAGAGATACTGTAAGGGTGAACGCACTGCCGTAGTGCCTTCCATTTACGCAGGTAATGGTAGTGGTCGCATGCCGATTACCCAATACGTAGCACACTAGTGGCAAATCTAGTGAACACGTAGTAAAGAAGAAGAGAAGTGATGAAGGCCACTACTGTATTTTGGTTTGTCATCGCAGGGGATAGCAACCGGCGAGGTGATAGCGGACTACGGCGAGCCGACGCGGTGGTCCGACTGGGACGCGTCGGTGTTCCTCATGACCAAGGTCGGGCAGCAGCTGCAAGGGGAGTACCAGCTCTGCAACGGCTACGGCACCGACAAGGCCGCACCCGTGCTCAGGGTAAGCTGCATAGGTACAGTGTATGTACATCTTGCTTCCCTTTTTTTTTCATGCCCCACCTGTCAGGACGAGCTCTGGCTGGCAGGTGGGGCCCACTCGCCGTTATGCTTATAATGAACAACCTTGCACTACCGATTGAAAAGTTCCGTGTCTTTGGGACGAGCGAGCGTGCATCGATCTCTTGTTTCGTTCCATCTCGTGTCTGTGAGTCTGTTGTCTCAATCGGGAGATGGAACAGAAAGATTTCGGCAAGTGTGTCGCACTGAATAGTCAGTTTGGCTTTGGGGTTTGTAAGCAAGCGACGTCCAACATGTGACCCTGTGTGAGGCACTGAGGCCAGCGATCACATGTGACCCTGTGTTTGGAGTAGCTCTCTGCCTTTGGGTGCATCGTTAGGCGTTGTAGACCGTAAAGCAGCAGAGGAAGAAACAGGACAGTTGGCTATCTCGTAAATTTTCCATCTCTGACATGTTTAAGAACTTTTTTTAAAAAAAGAGAGACAAATATAGGTAAGTTATATAGCTGTGACTACTGACTAGTTCCTTAAAATTTCACTATTGGATCTCATGGCTTGGAAAGCTGCGGATGATCCTAATGGTACTTGTGGTTCAGATTTTGAATCTAGATGTGTTTGGCAGGACCATTGGAGCACCTACATAGTTGAGGACGATTTCAAGTTCATCGCATCAAGCGGGCTGACAGCAGTGAGGATTCCGGTAGGGTGGTGGATCGCTAGTGACCCGAACCCTCCGGCTCCGTATGTTGGAGGTTCCCTGCAAGCCCTGGACAACGCCTTCAAATGGGCAGAGTAAGCAGCCTTCAGAAACCACCATGGAGAGTTCAGCTTGTGATATGCTGTTTATCCAACTGAAAAAAGAATGTTCAGTTCATGAGTTCTTCCTCTCTGCTTGCACAGGAAGTACAAGCTGGGCGTCATCATCGACCTTCACGCGGCTCCAGGATCACAGAACCCCTGGGAGCACAGCTCCTCCAGAGACGGCACGCAGGAGTGGGGAACAACGGACGCCAACATCGCTCAAACTGTGCAAGTGATCGACTTCCTCGCATCCAGGTCTCACAACACAAATTCAGTTCTTCCTTTCTGATCAATTTCACTGAACAACAAAGCCCCATCGCAACGAAACTGAAATTCTTTATTTTCCGCTGTAATTTGATCTGCAGGTACGCGACGAGCCCCAGCCTGTTCGCAGTGGAGCTGATGAACGAGCCGCTGGCGCCCCGGGCGACGCTGGACAGCCTGACCAGGTACTACCGCGACGGCTACAACGCCGTCAGGAAGCACTCGCCGACGGCGTACGTGGTCATGTCGAACCGGCTGGGGATCTCGTCGGCGAACTCGACGGAGCTCCTCCCGTTCGCCGGCGGGTTCCAGGGGGCGGTCATCGACGTGCACTACTACACCATGTTCAACAAGATGTTCGACAACTTCACCGTGCAGCAGAACATCGACTTCGTCAGGACCAACTTCTCCGGCGAGCTCGCCGCCGTCACCACCCAGAATGGGCCGCTCACCTTTGTAGGTAAGACAAGAGACAGCACCTTCAGATTCTTCTACTCTATCTGCTCTTGTTTTCCTTCTTCGTCTTCTTCTTCTTCTTTGAAACAAACTGGTAGGGGATCGAGCTGCTTTCCTATGAAATTCACTTGTTTTGTTTCGTAATAAAGGAGAGTGGGTTGCAGAGTGGAAGGTGCCAAACGCGACGAAGGAAGATTACCAGAAGTACGCGACGGCGCAGATGAACGCGTACGGTCAGGCCACGTTCGGATGGTCGTATTGGACTGTCAAGAATGCCAATAACCACTGGGATCTGGAGTGGATGATTAAGAATGGATACATAAATTTGAAAGGCTAGGACTGATGATCTAGCCTGCGTGATGACCTATAAGTAAGTGTGAAGGCGAATTAGTTGGCGTTAGATTATTGGAGTCTCTGATGACATCAGAATAGGCATCAGGGGCGTCGGAGATATTGTATGGCAAAGTTCAGTGCACATGGCTTTGTAAAATTCATCCTATACGATAAGGATCTGTCGATAATTGTGTACCCAAGCCCTCGCGGCGACATTTAACCGTCCAACACATGTCATATCAGCATGTTACGGCGCATCTTATGTTACCTCTTATTTTGATGCGTCAACTACTGAAATGGATGTTTCCAAGGAGCAAAAACATAAAAGGGTCTTAAGCCATGATGGAAACAAAAGGAACAAACAGCCTGATGATATATTCGAAGCAAGAGATCATATGGTTGCTAGAGAATCAGAGGGACAATCCACCGTTCTGAAATTGAATGGCTACAATGACCTGCTCTGTTTCGGTGAGAAAGCTACAATGCATGTCGTTCCTCTTCACCTCAGCTTGCCATCCATACCTAGTCAGTAGTCACCTATTCATGTCGCAGCTGGATTTCCTGGTGCATCTCACTCCCGTGGCGAGCATTTAACACATTCTGGATATATATTATGTCTAGATACATAACAAAAATTATGTATCTAGAAAAACTAAAACAAATAGTAATTTGGGATGGAGGAAGTATCTATCACACAATCTAAAATAAAATCACCAGCCATTCTTTTGTGTAAACTTCCATTGCCACCACTTCAACAGCTTGACAAGCAATCCGAATATCGTTCTCTCCGCCTCCTTTTGTGATAGCTTCCAAATCCGAACCAATATATTCCCCATATCTTTTTGTGAAAAATAAAATCAAGAGTACACATGCTATTACGTAGCCTTTTTCATTCCTTTTTCTTATTTGACATCTTAATTAGATTTGAAAATTCTTTCTGTTATGTGATTTTTACTTTTCTCTATCTACTACATGTTCATTCTATTTCTATCGACAGCAAAACATCCGTTCTCACTTCCTCGCAGGCTTAATGTGCTCTTTCGGCCCACTGAGAGGATCGTGCCTCGCGCGGGCCGGCACGGCACGGCACTATCGGGCTATCGTGCCTAAGTGGGCCATGCCGTGCAGCCCATTTTGGCCAGGTCTGCACGCCCCAAGTCCAAACAATACCTACCGCTCGGACGGACACTCCCTCGCCGACGCTGCCTCCGCTGCCTCCACCCCGCAGCGGCAGGCGGCACCGGCCCCCAATGGCGGCGGACTGGTTGTCGGCGCGCCGGGCGTGGGAGAAGTGGGCCACGAAGCACGTCGGCCCCTCCGGTCTTCCCTCGTGCCTCTCCGCTTTGCGCTTCTTCAAGCTCCCTGTATCGCCCGATTTGATTTGTAACCGACCGCCGTGCTCTCGCAGGGAAGCAGGTCCAGGCCGCGCTGCTGCTCAACTATGACCCGTCCGGGCCGTCTAGGCTCCTTCCGGTCATGTGAGTCCTTTACCATTCCCCAGGTTATTTTTACTTTACAGTTTTCGTGGTATACCTACCAATGGTCCAGTCCAATACCTTACTGTCGTCATTTTTACCTCTGTCAGTATGTTGTTTCCAGTAAGGATTTGTTGGACATGTATAATCTATGATACTGGTGGTTAAATTAGTGGATTGGGATGTGTATTTCAGTTCTTGGATAGTTAGGTATCACTAGGTTGAACTGAATGCTTTTTAAATCTCACTAGGAGAAGTTATGGGGGATAAGAAATAGTTAGTTATCGCTAGCAATTGCACATTTTTATGGTTGTAGATACGTAATGGACATATCTTCACATGGAAGATTTGACATAGAATTTGGATAAAATCCCCTGTAACTGAAGGCATATTTTTGTTGGACGTTGAGTTTTGCAACGAATGAATCAGATATTTGAAGGATACCTCTATGCCATGTCCTTGCTGAAAGGAAATATCCTTTTTGTTATGACCCATGAGAGATAAGTTGATGTTGTTGCTGAAAACTTCAGGCACTCTTTTTTTCTCTGTGCAGAGCAGAGCAAGAGGGAACACAACTTACAGCTATTGATATGCAACCATTCCTTGACTTTGTTAAGAGGGGTAATCTGCAGACTGAATTCTTCTCTATTAGGCCAAACCAATGTGAGTATCCACACGGCGAATTTTCGCTGCTTTTAGTGAACTTTTTAAACTTATAATGTCTTCGTTGTGGCCAGTAATTTGTGATTGATAGTTATGTTTTGTAGATTTGGTCACCTCAATCCATGATAACTGGTATTGCGCCCGTTGCGTTAACAGCACAAAGTCAGGAGGCGAAGGAGTTATAGTTATGCAGATTGGAGCTTACTTATTAATCTGTATGTATGTACCTTCTTTCCAACTTTTGATTCGTTGAAACCGGCTGACATATTGTCTAACATATATTTGATATTAATCAGCGTTCTGCCAAAAAAAACTATGTAATTCACACTGGTATCTTAATGTATAGGTATGATGGTTCTCTTGCTTCAGCTTCACAAGCAATGGTGGCTGCTGATCAGTTTGCAATGCAGTTTAACCGGAGAACTCACTAATTTCCTCTTAGTATAGTTTGATGAGTGATGTTGGCCTGCGATTTGGTATTATTATGGATCATAGTGCTAAAATGCATTAAATGACCTTATGCAATTCCTAATGTTACCATTTCCTTGGGTCAGTAGGTACGCTAATGTAATAGTCAAAACTGGCTGTGATACTGATGTTTCTAGTGCAAAGTTGAAGAAGCCCATGTTAATAGGGGCATGTGTGGTGCAGCCTATTTCTATCTGAGCTCGTGTAAAATCATAGAAGATTTCAAATCTTGGAGGTTCATAAAACATGGGGGCTCTATGAAGATGACCCATGTGCCACACACAGACATAAAACATGAAGTTAGCCTTGGACTTGTTTTTCTTGTTGCAGTAGCTCTATGAAGATCATGCATTTATGTTCCATATTCTCCTTGACTGAGCCAATAAGCTGTAGCTTGTAGGCTATCTTTCACTGAGTACCATCGGGCGTCCACTTTACATTATGACTCATTATCTGGAGTCATGCGGCAGTGCAGCATCATTCGAGCCATGTTTGTTGACAACAAATCCATCTATAAAGGTTAGGCTATTAGGGGAAGTATCCAACCTGATTTCAAATGAAAATGGTTGAACAAAGCAACAGGCCCAAATTAATTTTTGATGAAGGGGTACAGGAGTAATGCGGCAAATTGAGTAGTCAAAGGGGGTTGGTCCTTCTTCCTGCTGACCTTTGTGCAATTTAATTGTCAACTCAAAACTTCGTCTATGCTTTCTGTTAAAATTTGGCAACCTTCAACTAAGAAAAACAATGAGCACATTAGCCAAGAAAAAAAAATCAAGGTAACTGTAGAGGGACTCGTCCCACTGACATGTGGGCCCCACTGTGACAAGGCCCACACGTCAATGAGAGAGAGTCCCCATGGTCTTGCACGCCGTGCGTCTTATTGCTGTTTCAGACGTTCGAGGTTACGATTAGAACTTTGGACAATCTTAGTCTTCCATGGGAATATATATTCTAGGAGTAGGTGTTATTGCTTAGGAACCACTTGGTTCAACTTGCAGTACGCTGAAAGAGCCAAACAGGGTTGATGGGTCTGTCCGGGGCCATGAAACTGGCAGCATCTTATCGCTGAGGAATACTAGTTTTCCCAATCGTGACAGCCATTTTCGAAGTCGTGGTGTCAAGTCGAGCATGCTTCTTGCACCAGCAAATCCATCTAAAACGTTTACTAGTCTGCTAGGGAAACTATCCAACTTGATTATATTTCAGTAAGATCTAACAAAGCAACATGAGCGAATCAGTTGGTGAAGGGGCACACGAGCACTAGTGCGGCAAATCATTGACCTACGGGGAATTTTCTGTCATAGGATACACATGAATGTAAGTTTGTTACCTTTGCACTTTTTGGCATCTCTTTTTGTGCACAAAGTTATAAACCAAATAAACTAGAAAGTGGCAACATGTCAATTTGTCAGTCTGGGTCAACGCGACCATGCCTTCTCGTGCAGATATCAGTCATGTGCCTGTAGAATTTGCCTTCTGTTCCCTTTTTTTTTTCCCTCTATAACATCCTAACAAGCCACGCATGCGTAGCATAATACTAGAACGCAAATTTTAAGCTGCGCTTGTACATTGTTTCATGAAAATTACAACAGCAAGAACAAACCAATATTACCAAATGAACTTGACGGTGTCAACTGTCAACGGCGGATGGTTCAGTTTCAGCGAAATGCACTTGGATCCTACATCCTGGTCTGATGGTCACACCTCCAATTTCATATTATCAACTGTATGGATTTGTTATGTTATATGTTTCTCAATTATGACCATCATTCTCTAACTTCGGAGACGACCATGCCCATCATGTTTTATTATTGCAACAAAAGAACCGTCTAAAAATATCAGGCTATTATGAGTAGTATCAAGTATCAACCCTTCTTGCATTTCAATAATAAGGTTTGACACAACAACACGGTGCAAATCAGTTCATGAAGGGGCACTGACGAAGCAGTAGTAGTGCGGCAAATCGAGCGGTGAGCAAATTTTATGCCTTGTCCCCACTGATAATTCTGCATATACATATAGTTTCATCGCAAGTAGAACAATAACAACATTCCAATGTACATTAAGAAACAACTTCATGGATGATGATGATGATGATGCGATGACTGAATTGGCGCTAGCGCAATCGCACATTTGTCTCCAACAATTAAATATTTAGCACATGATCAATCCAAGGACGTCTGACTTCATTGCTGCAACTGTTGCAACATGAACACAACAAAGTCAAACCCAGCAGCCCCAACTCTTAGTCTGTCTCATTGGCCGGATAGTCTAATATATGGTTCCTGTTGCTTGTTCAGTGACAAATCTCTCTCAATCTCCTGAATAGATTATGGCTTCGCTTCTTCCAGCACACTACGTACCTTATAAATGTTGCTTCCATTGTTGCACGAGTACAATCACTGTTTAATTTGCATCATCAACAACAGCAACACTTGGGAGGTGATCTGAAGAAGCTGACTAGCTAGAATGTTCTTCTCCGGGTTCTCGTACCAGCACCACCACCAGCCAGGCTCAGGCAGTCCTCCCGGGGACGCCGCCGCGGATCCGTACGACGACGGCGACCACAACCTCACGGTGCTCCTCACCTTCAGCATCTTCTTATCCTTCATCCTCCTCTACCTGGTCGCCGGCATCGTCTGGGCCTCCGCCGTCACGGCCTGCGCCGTCGCGCTCTCCATCTGCTACCTCAAGGTTCAGCGGCGGCGGCGCGCCGTGCTGAGGCGTGAGGCGGCACTGCGCGCAGCTGCCGGCGGCGGGCCCGGGGGTGTCGCGGCGGTCGCCGTGTCGGCGGCGATCCCGGCGTTTGCGTACAAGCGGGAGGGTGCCGGCGGCGGTGGCGGGGACGCGACGGGGTGGGCGCAGTGCGTGATATGCCTGGGGCTGGTGCAGGTCGGCGAGGTGGTCCGGCGGCTGCCGGCGTGCAAGCATCTGTTCCACGTGGAGTGCATCGACATGTGGCTGCGCTCGCACTCGACTTGCCCCATCTGCCGTGCCGCCGTCGAGCCCGCCGATGGCCAGCCGGAGCCGCCGGTTTGATCGATTAACCGTGGTCTGGGTGAGATAGCTAGCTATCTAGCTCTGCACATATTACTTTTTATTAGGTTCTAAATTATATAGTTTGTGATCACAGTGTTTTGAGACGAAGCTTGAGATTGCATTACATGTCTGTTGTCCCGTAAATTTGCTGGGTCCTGTGTTTTCTACTTTTCTTTTATCTACTACTCCTTCTGTCCCAAAATACTATTAGTTTTGGTTTTCTAGATACATAATGTTTGTTATGTATCTGGACATAATATCAATCTAGATACATATCAATAGCTATGCACCTACAAAAATCAAAACAAATAGTAATTTAGGACGGATGCCATATGCGTGAATGCATCTCTAGGTTGTCGTCTTTCCTTGTTTTGCAGAAAAATGTGTGCTTTGTTCTTGATGCTACTAGATCTAAAATCAAAAGAAGTAACGATCGCATGAGAAATAAGATAACGCTACTATTCTACAATCTTCATTTGACAACAAATTTAGACCAAAAAACGGTATGATAAATATGGCTTTGCTTGAACCTGACCCAAGAAATTCTATGGCCCAATTTTTTTGGGTCATAATTACAAGTAAAAAGAAAAGAAATATTTAGGCGCATAGCTACTACAGTTGACATTTATATATCTTACAGATAATACTTGTTACCATGCGTTCTTTTATTTGATAACGTTTCATCTGTGGAGCAGGTATACTACTGAAGTATACTAAAGATGATAACATCTTTTATTGGTTATATAAAGTTGCCCTCAACTACTTCACACTTAGTAGTAATATAATCCTATGTAGACGCCAGAGCGTTACCTGACTCACATGGATTGATCTGAAAACACTGATTTCTTTTTTGTGGGATATTGACTGTTCCTGCAAATAGTTGACAGCTGGCTGGTGAACCTTGAACACAATCCAAAATGATAGTAACATATTACTACAGTAATCTCTTAGAGCAAGATATTTCTATTTGGCCTATGATAGTGGCTTGTCCGTACAAGGTGTGACTTCTTCATAGTTTAGGATTGTCCTTGGAATCCAGATTATATGGGATTTCGTAACGATATATTCTGCAATTCCTCATTCAATTTTAATGATCTTTACACTTGCGCATACTCTAAATTAGAAACCAATGTTGTTTTATGGCCATGCTTGTGTTTTTTCCTTCCTCGATTATTTGTTTTTCATCTCAACCTTCAAAGAAAAAGAGGTCGGGTCTAAATCAAACATTACGTGAATATGTGTACAGATATCAGACGTATTCACTATATGAAAATGGTATATACTATCTTCCATACAATAAACAAAAACATTATCGGATGCAAACAAAGCTTCAGTAACCTATCGCAAGACATACCGTCATTTACTAGTTTCCTGTCGGCAGGCCTAATTCATCTCGTAGTATAAACATGTGGGTAGTGAACAACGTATTACGATGTTTAGTAGCATTGTAGTAAACATAGCTACAGGATTGAAGGCTGTTGTACCGATCTGAAAAAGACTTCAAAATTCTCTAATGGCGTATTCAGTCTGTTTGATTGGAGACCTTGTCTGCTCCTCGGGCAAGAGACCTCCGTGAGGCTATCAATGCAGCAGCGGTAGCTCGTCTGTCTGCTGGACTCGTTGAGCTGAACAGTTGACGCGGGAGATCGCGCTGGCCACCAGATGGCTCCGAATTGAATATCAGTCATCATTCAAAGTTGCTAATCGTAGATGTTCTCATGCAACAAGTGTAATTAAGCAACCACACAATAAACAATCATAGTTTGATGCCATGAACTTTTTTATTATAGGGTGGAAAGGATAATAATTCGTTTGTTCGAAAGCAATTGTTGCTCTGAGTTTAAATGTTATTACTCTTTATTTGTTGAACTCCATGATTACTGTGGTACACACATTACTCAGAAAATAGGGAGGGACCATCTAACGCCAAAACAATCTTAACATAAGAGGTCGGTGTTTGGTTGCCTACGATCGATACATGAGACGCCATAAGTGAACGTTGCCCTGACATTGAAGACAACACACTGGTTTCTACAAAAGAGATGCAAGAAGGAAATGAAGAAACTCATGTGACATGACATAACTCCTGCGCACCAAGATTGCTAAACTTGCCGTGTACTATGAAGTGGATATACACTCAAGACAGCTAACTGGTTGTGGTTGGTGAATCACTAAATCAGGAGTCTGGGATGCTCGATCCGCGCACATATAAACGTGGCTATAACCTTCAATAAAAATGGAGTGCCTTCTGGTTTTGCAGGAGATCCAAGCAACCACAGAACCAAAAACCTAAAGCTTACATTGCTTTCGTATAGACATGTGAGGCAGCAAGTAGAACTGCCGAGGGAGGGTGATGAGCGCGATACAGCAAGCGTATAGCAATGATTCCATGATTGGTTGTTACAGGAAAGATCATGCTGGGGATGAGATGTGTCTGGAATGAAGAAAGCTCAAGATGTATTATGAAATCGTGTTGCACAGTGAAGAATTGTCAAGGTCCGCAACTACAACAGTTTCGTTGGATGAAAAAGACAAGGGGATCCTATTCTTTTGGCAGCCAGGCTAACGACTCGTTTCAAGCAAGGTTTAACAATCACTTTTAATGACAACAAATATTCTATCACTACCAGGAACACCGTACCTTCATTACAGATAAAAGTAAGTAGGCAGGAACTAATTATATTTCTCACTAGTATATTACTCTCAAAAACTTATTTTTATATTTACTGATGTAAACCACATCTTAGGCTGTCTAACTACATATATGACCTCGTGCCATAACTGAACATCTAAAGTTCATGTCTATATGTCCAACCATGATTTCACAATCCTATATTGACTCGTTGCGACCTGATATATGCCACATGCGCTGCCTAGTAACTGTTTCACCTAGATTTGCCTCGTTGCAATTGCAACTAATCAGAACAAAGATACCTTAACAGAAACAGGTTATATCAGAACATGAATGGTAACATTGTTCTCACTGAATCTTGCTTGCACCGGTAATGGACTGTCCATAGTACAGAAAAATCTCCTTCGAATAAAAAAACTGATGCACTAATTCTTAAGGTTACACGAAGGGAAAACAGAGCAAGGGTAAACGGAAATGAAAATGGCATGTCTCCGAGCATTGTTCAAATTTGCAATCACAACCAGGCTCTGTGTACCTCAACAACGAACTGGTAAAAGAATCAAATGTGCTAAAAGATAGCAAGATTTTTCCGTCTTGCAAGTTCCGTCCATTCATTCACCGAGAGAATACAGGTCCATCTAAACCGACCACATTCACATCGGCCAACACCTTACGCGCTCTTTATTTGCTGCATTTAATTCAACAATAATATAAAAGCATGATTAACTTGCAGTAGCGTATGCAACATCCAAGATGCATAATAACAGTTCGAACAGGTATAAACCCATAAGCAGTTTGATACGGTTTTGTTCTACCAACACTTGACTAGGATCTAGTAACTTCTGCATATTGTTACTAAATTGAAATGTTTCCACTAGTTATATTTTTCTGCCTTAGATTGGACACAAAATTATGAAATAGATAAGACCAAAGTAAATGGATATCTTAGTGACAATCCAAAGAAGGGTGATGAGATAATCACACATAAGGAAAAAGGCTTGGTGAAGTTCACCCATATCAATTGAGAGTGAACTATATATGTACATTTTGTCTCACTAGCTGATGAGCAACAAAATGATGATTGAGCTGAGCCAGCCAGTGGGGTTCAATATATTAAGGCTTGGACATAGCGACTGCACTAGTACATAAATACTGAGCTTCTCCTGTGTTGCAGAACTTGAGAAACACACACACACGACACAGGTTTCAGCATAAAGGAACTATTGTTATCCAGGTTTTATCCACCCTTCGCCTAAAAGGATTTAGGTCGTTAGGCCCTAAATAGGTTTAACAAAATATATTTTTGAAAAAAAACTATAGATCAAAATAACCCATAAGAGAGAAGAAAGGTCTATTTTGGAGAAAATTTTCCAATCTGTTAGTCAATGGAACACCTAGTAGTAAAATATAACAAACATACCCTTTTCTCTTCCTCTATCTTAGCCTTCATAAATGAGTAGAGGGCAACACCAGCAATAGCGATGGAAGTGCCAATTCCAGTTTGTGTGGTGATCCTGTTGCCTGCTCAACATTAAGCTCACCGAGTGTTATGTGAAAACACTAGTTGCACAATGGCATAACAATTATGAGGATGTAGGTATTGAACAATCAATCATGAGGAAACATTAAAATTAATTTAATTACCAAAAACGATGATGGAAAAGCCAATGACGAAGACACGTTTCAACACATTGCCAATGGCGTGTGAGAGAGGGGCCACCCGCTCCAATGTGTTTGTAGCAACCTGGATGAGCATGTTTTTTTAGTCAACATAGGATAGATGAATGAAAGGATGCAAAATTATCGTAAAAAATAACACAAGTACACAGAATATTCGGAAATACATGATCTGCTTCCATAGTCTTAAAAAACTACCCCAGCAGGACAGGCCATGCATGCATACAGATTGGTTTGCACTTTCTCCCTAGCTTTTTCCTCAAGAACGATTAATCTATTGTTGTTACGCTTTCCTTTTGCAACAGACAATACATGGAAGCATAGTCATTTGCATTTCAGATATCGAATTAACCCATCACCAATACTACAAAATTTGCGTAACATTGTCCAACACCACTTGGCCAATATTATTCACAGTCCTTGATATTTTATAACCATTGTCCATGTGCTCATGCGTTGCAATGGATCTCCAATAAAACAAAATTTAAGTATGAGTTGATAGAGCCACCGCCTACAAATTTTCATTTTTTTAACTAATCATTAAGATTTATAGAAAACATAGGAGTACAACTGTCTGCAGAGGATATACTCCGTTCAGTGCATAGAAATTCCCCCAGGTGTAGGACTAACCGCCATCACCACCAACACACTCTTTAAAATGGTACGGCAATGCTGATATTATATTTTAACACTTCTACATTTTTTAAAGAGTCATTGTACATGTTAATACTGCAAGAGGATAAATACAATTCATATGACATGACGTTATATACCTGGTTATAAAGGTGATAGAACAAGCCCACCACGAAAAAGTTAGAAATCAACTTTGTTAATCCAACTTTGGCAATTGCATCTTTAAATCCATGCTGCATTAATTGAGGTCCTTCAATCTGCAAGTTGTGAATATAAGAAACAAACATGAAATGTTTAGTTTTCTTGCACAAGAGATTTTAAAAGTAGCTAATGAACTGGAAGATTGTATGCAAGAATCTCACAAACAATGACTGCCTGGACGCCTGCTAACTAACAAACAGCCTGTCGGTATGTGCAAACACATACCAAAATTAATTTGTTACACTAGTAGCCAGTGTTGTAAACCATACTAATGAAATGAATATTCATCTCTAAGGAACAACCTTGATACTGCAAATAATTTGGGTGGTGAGGATCAGAGGATGCCAGTTGTTCAAATTAGGACAATTCAACGAATGTTCTTGTTCCCTCATCATTTTCTCAACTGTTCTTATTCATGTTTTGTTTTCTCTTTCCTTGTATTTTCCTGATTAAATGTGCTACTACAACATTGTCAAAATTAATTGAAGGTCTCATGCTGTGCTTGTGACTAAATAAAAGTTTAATAACTGAAAATTAGGCATTCTAAGGAATAACAAGTATTGTAGAAAAAATATAAGAGACAAACTGCAGAGATATATAATTTAAAATCTAATGTACTAAAAGTAGACTTACAATAATTGCAGGGGGGATGCAGACAAAGAGAGCAATTATTGATATGTACGCATACAAGTTTGTGCTATCCATGTCAGTCTGAAAAAGGAGAACAATAGGAAAGAAGTTAGCGAATAGGACCTGCTAAGCATGTTGAGGGACAAATGAGTGTAAAATGCTATGCCCAAGAGATAAACCATAGCCTTCTTAGAGTAGATGCTCCGGTAGGTGAAGGAAATATTTGAGATCATGGCATTAATGAAGCCAGTCCAATTGAATGAGAGTTCGGTGAGGGATGCTACCGAGACACCTGATAATTTTAAAACAGAATTACAGAAAATAAGTACAAGAGCATAGGAGCTATGAGATATCTTAACTAAACAGATCAGTTCGAAATAGTTATATCTTCTAATCCAAATCTTATAACTACTGGAATCATGAGTCTTCAGGTATGATCCTAATTCCTATTATTTATGATGTGTCCCCAATCATGCCAAGACAGCATTGTAGAACAATAGAAGCATCCTAACTTGTATACAACTCCATCAAAATAAATAACACTCCAGCTGGTGTCTTAAAACCTACGACCAGAACTCTTACACCCCCTAAAAAGAACTCAACAGCACTGGCACATCAACTGTGCAAAATCTACATCGCAGCCCCTTGAACCAGAGGGCTACCAAAAAAAATGCCAGGCTGAACCTTGTCTTGAATACTACAAGAAGTGAGGGTTTAATAGCAGTAAAATGGAGCTGGATGTCCAAGGACAAACTGAGATGAGACTTACCAGTAAAATGGAACTGGTTGTCCAAGGACAAATTGAGTTGCAATATATTACAAGTGAGGGTTTATACAGCTAGCACAAGAAGTGATAAAAGCTGGGATGAGACTTACCGACAACGACTGGAACAAGGGACAGCCAGAGCGGCAATGGAACTGGTTGTCCAAGGACAAACTGAGAAGCAGCCGCATTGAAGAATGGCTCCAGAGCTGTGTTCCAATTTGCAAAACTGAAAATATATTAGAACAAAAAACAGGTGGTAGAGAGGATAATAGCAGTAAAATCAGCATATCATAGACGCACCTTTAATAGTGTGGGCAAATGATACAGCTACAGCAGCAAAGGACACAGTGCTAGTTACATGGCCGATGGCATGGCAAACAGCAACTGGAACAAGCTGCTTCAGAAGCGTTGAGTTGACCGGCTGTAGAAGTACAATTTATATTGGTTTATCAGTTCCTTTCAGAAAAAGATGCCACTGACATAAAAGAATAGCTATGGATATGAAAAAATTGGTGATTAATAGACACAGAACATTTTGAAAACACTTGATAATATACAGTCTGGATAATTTATCTTAAGTTAATAATTCTTAAGACATTCACATCAGAGCTACTTAATAACTGACAGGCACAACATCAGATTCAAGCACATCATGTATAAGAACAGGTTCACTGATCCAAATATAATGCATCTGATAGTTCCCTGTGTCATATGTTTGAGTCAATTGACCTGTCTAGGGTTCAGTATAAACGTCAAATCAGAAGGATCATATATGCACCTGACAATAAGTAATATGATCCAACATTAAATAAAAGAAGTTATGTTTATATGCACGCCCTGCTCAAAAATGTCATTGAAAACCGTGAACTGTGAATGCGCACCGTGCTTGTAAATGTCATTGAAAATACTAAACAGCGAGCTAGAGAGGTAGTTATCTAATAAGAAAAAGAAAAAAGGCAGGAAGATGGGGACAGTACCGCACGCTTTGGGAAACCGAAGCTCCAGCCAATAAGGCAGTATAGGACTCCAATAAAAAGATGGCTCACCGACACAAAGCTACAACAATAGGTATAAGTTTTATGCATTATTATGGCAACTGCTGCCAGCAGGAAAGACACAATGTGCCCTTGTACGTACTATGGATAGGGGAAGTAATCAAAGATCTTCTTGTTGAGGATGTTAAATATTACATTCAGGAAATACCTGCAAAGTTTGACCACAAAGTGACAATTAAAACTACTACTGAAAGTAACTTTTTCATGATGTTTCAAGTAGTGAGATTGGCGATTCAGGTAAGTGAACATACCACAAGAAGAAGAAGAAACCTGTGACAAGAGTTGGGTATCTCTCTGCAAATCCCTGGGGCTTTGCTTCTCTGTAATAGAAAATTCCTATTACTAACAACAATAACATGATTTTTCTTAACCGCACTGCTGTGCGCTCCAGGTATCAACAAAGGTTGAAATTTCACAACAAAAATATAGATCATTCATTCTTTTTACATGGGATCTTAATATTGGCTCAGAAGTCCTGCCCTATAGTGCATACACGCTACAGATAACATGCAAGTTAAACATTTTTCCTCAGTGAAACTTCTACCATTAGGAAACTTCCACATTATCAGTATTTTTATTGTTGGAACATGAGGATGTAGTTTACATTTTGTAAGCATTTCTATTTTTAGGGAACTATACATTAGAGAATAGAGATGCAGTGCAATAAACAATCATGAGTACTACTAATCTATGTGATAGCCCAAATTTTGAGACCTGCTTTGAATACTCAAAGGGCTTCCTTGTAATCACACAAAACTTTGGAGGTGCAATGGCTGAATGGCACACCCTTGCCCCCAGTGTAGCTCCCTCCACCACTGAAATAAATAGTACGCAGCACTGCAGCCATTTCCAAGCGAACTGCACTCGATGGGTTCTTACAAAATTTCTGCATTTTAGGCTCATCCTCTGCTGTAATACAAGCCTACAAGATTTAAAGTGGGCTACCGCATAATAATGGTCAATGGAGCAATATGCACTGTGCGGATATTACAGCTCCGTCAGCTACTGAAGGCGCTAAGTGGTCAGGAGCTAACACTCAACTTCTGGAAGCTTCCACGAACACAGATCAACCAAAACTCTGCAGCAAACCCCACAGAGTGCTGCTTGGACAAATCACAAATGCAAGGTACGGCGCGCGGACGCAGCTGGCAGGCCACTCACCCGGCGGAACCCGAGGAGGCGGCAGGCGGCGCCGCGCGGAGGAACTGCCGCCTCGCTGGACCGGAGAGGGTTACGGAGGAAGAGGTGAGCACCGGAGCCGGACGGAGCTGCCTTCCGCAGGCGAGGCGAGCGCCATCGGGGGCGTAGGCGGCCGCGAGAGAAGAGAAAACGCCGCGGCGCCGGCGCTGGGGCACAGAAGCGGCGGCGCCGCCGCCGGGGAGCGTTCCGAGCGCCGCCATTTGGGTTTGCGGGGAAGTGCGGCGCGGCGGAGGGGGAGACGACGAGGGAGGGAGGGAGGGTTCGGGGCAGTGCGGGATGCGAGCGCGCGGGGGACAATAAGAGTGAGAGTGGGGGCCCAAGAAGCTGCCGGCCTACAAACAAGAGACAGACCGTCGCTTTCCGAGTTGGGCCAGGTGCGCGTACCTACAAACTACAAAGTGGGCCATCGATGTTTGTCAGCTTTTTGACATAGGGTACATTGGTTTGGACTGGACTTTTGAAAAGAAAGTGGCCGGTGGACATTTTGTTCGTATTCGGTTGGACAGGGCGTAGCATCGGCTGCCTTCTGCTCTACCGCCGGCGCCCCTGCTGACCCAAGGAAGCTCACCGGCATGCCGCGTCCACCGTCCCCAAGCCACCTCCTCAGTCCTCCCCCGCTGATCCTCTCTACACACATGGCACACCCACCCTCTTCTTCCCCGCAGCTCCCTCTCCTCCGAAGTCCGAACCCAACCATGGCTGAACCTCGCCTGCATCCATGGCCGCCCGTAGTCCTCCCCCTTCCATGCCCTAATCCTCGTTGAGAACTCTCAAAACGGATTCCCCATCGTCTCCTCACTCTCCCAGTGCTCCTCCTGTCCCGGTTGGTGGCCGGAATCCTCGCGCCGGTGAAGCTCCAGCGGCGCCGGCGGCGCCCCTGCTTTGCCCAGAAGTTGACGCTGAGGATAAGGCAAAGGGCAAAACGGGCTTGGAAAACGGGAAAAAAAAAAGGAAAGTGACAAAGGGGGAGGAAATCATCTGAATCAAAAGAGGTTATGAACAGTGAGGCGTGCGAATTTAATGTCAAATATCGAAATTCCTTGCTAATTGGTGTGCTTGTTTTCTTTTGCTGTTGTTCGACGTCTCGTGGCAGTGAAATCTGATCACTGCACTGTCCTTTTCTAATATTTTATTGCTCGTAATAAAAAGGAACGTGAACAAATAATATTCAAATAATGCCAAAATATAATAGGTTACATTTTCAATATCCTTTTAGCACTAATTTGATTTTTTTATTTGAAATGAAATAGTTACGAATTTTAATTAATCATAAAAAAATTAATTTTGTAAAAAATGCAAAACCGCTCTTGAAACCACCCAAAGAGTTAAAATTGTCCGGTTTTAACAATTGGATGGTCCTTACCGCCGCTGCTATAGTTGGAAGGTGAAAATAGAATTTTTTCTTTTTCCTTTTGCATAACAGAACTCCGGATGTAATGTTGGCTTAATTTTTCTAATAACATACTCCCCTCCCAAATTACATGCTATGTATATGATTTTTCTTAGATACGTTACGTTTAAATATATTATAAAAATTTTATATTTATAAAAATTAAAATAACTTACAATTTAAATGGGGGAGTATCTTTGACATTGGCTTAATTTTTCTAATGCTGGGAACCGGTTAAGGCCAAATTACACTGGGAGTGCAATATTATTTCCAGAAAAAAAAAAAGCAGCCCAACAAGCACTGGAGAGAAAGTAGATCCAGTTGCGGGAGTCGCCATCCTCCCGAAACATCCTGCAAATCATTCATCGTCGCCCCGAGCGCCTCCTCGCTCGACTTTTTTTTCCTTCTCCCGTTGACCTCCCGTGCCCTTCCTATCTCGTGGCCTTTCTTTCCTGCCGACGACGACTCGCCGACGCCGAGCGGCGCAGCCCTTCGCCAGATCTTCATCCAGCCCTTCTCGCCCGCGACGAGCATCCAACAGGTACGCTCGCCCCTTCCCTTCCCTTGCCTTCTTGCTGTGCAAAACCGAGCACCCCAAATGTAAGCTATCTGTATTCGGATCTGATCCATTTACAAAGTGCATACATGTATTGTACCAACTAGGTTCGTTATTTTGCAAAGAGAATGGCCCCCTGTTACCCTGAGCATGACTGCATGAGCGACTAGTCTGGAATTCCTGGTTGGATTTTTCACATTTGTAGTTAGCAACTTCGCTTCTTAGTTCGAGACTTCGAGTTTAGGCATCTATTGCTGTCATTTTACTGATTTTTTTCCGTAGCTAGGGACAAGTTGACCAAACTATAACAGAACTAGGATTTAAGGGCTCTATCAAAGAATTAATGTGGAAGAGAATCGTGCATGTCAGACACTCAGACCTCTAAAAAAACGTGTAGTTTCTCATAGATTGCTAGCCAAAATCTATATTTTTTTTATATAAGGCACCTTATATACGTAGTTCTGCAATAGTTTGATTTATCCATCTGAAGTCTGCTTGAGATGTACTATGGCTAATTCAGTCCATATCTAGTCTTTCTTTATGGAATGAGCACCAGAATTGAACTATCCAGTCCATTCCAATGTGGTCCCAAACCTAAATTCAAATGGATTCATGTGCCGCAGTTCACACTGCCGTAGCCATGATGTAAGATGTCGAAACATTTATTGTGTTCAAACTTCCATTAGTTCAGAAATAAACAAAGTTCTTGAGGGAGTGAGCATATTGCTTGTTCAACCTTTAATTGGATTGAATCCAATTGGCCCCAAATCTGCCCAAGAGGGATGGAGGAGAGTCCCACCTGTTGCTTGGAATTTTTGTGGTCCAGTATACTTTCTTTTAAGTTGTTTTATTTACTCTGTTTCATCATACGGTAGATGGAATCACGCTCTGTAGGATTTAAACCTATGCCATTGGGTTTTGGAGACCCTCATTCTATCTGAACTGAGAGCTTTTTCAAAACAAAAGTAGAATGCTTTTCTACTCCTAATGTGTCCCGTGTACATATAGTATCCACAAATTCAAGTTATACCCACATTATCATTTGTGTTGTAGGTGGTTGATAACCTGCATTCCTTGTGGCAAGGAAAAGGAATTGGAAATGCATTCTTTCAGCATTACTTTTGTTTTCAAATTGTTGGGTTAGCCAACCAATGCAGGAATTGTTATGGTTGTCTTGTTCCTTTTACCTGACTAATAGCACTTTTGAGCAGGCAATGCTCTGATGAAGACAGAGATCGAGGAGGTAAGCATTGGAGGGTTCTGGAGTGAGGAAGACAAAGCCCTCTGTGCTTCTGTTCTGGGCTCGGATGCCTACACGTATCTTACAAAATGTGGTGGTGCCATATCTGAAGGTCTTGTAGCAGCATCTGTGTTGGCAGATCTGCAAAATAAACTTCAGAACCTGGTTGAGGCTGATGGTCAGAGCCTTCATTGGAACTATGCCATCTTCTGGCAACTTGCACGCACAAAGTCTGGTGCCGTTGTTCTTGGCTGGGGTGATGGATCCTGCCGTGAACCCCATGATGGTGAGATTGGTTTTGCTACTTCTGTTGGTGCTGGTGATGCATCTTCAGTGACTAGACAGAAGATACGGAAGCGGGTGCTGCAGAGGCTGCACACAGCATTTGCTGGGGCTGATGAGGAGGATTATGCTCCTGGAATTGACCAGGTCACTGACACAGAGATATTCTTTCTAGCATCTATGTATTTTTCATTTCCACGTCATGTTGGTGGTCCTGGGAAAGTGTTTGCTGCAGGCAGACCCCTTTGGATTCCAAACAATGAGCTCAAGGTTTCCCCAGCAAATTATTGTTACCGGGGTTTCCTTGCAAATGCAGCGGGGCTTAAGACTATTGTGCTTGTGCCATTCAAAGCCGGTGTACTCGAGGTAGGCTCAACCCAGAATGTACCTGAGAGTGCTGAAGCTCTGCAAACTATAAGGTCCTTGTTTCTTGGGACGTACAGTACCAGGGCAGCCATTGAGAAGCATGAGGAGAATACTTCTGTCCAAATGTCACCAGGTTCAACAAAGATTTTTGGGAAGGATTTGAATATCAGCCAACCTTCAGCCACCGAAGGAGCTGACCCATCAAAGGTGGATGGAGGCTCAAGGGATGAACAGAAGAGCAGTGGTGGTGACAACATGTTGCTACCCAATCTCCGGAAAGGTCTGCAGAATTTCACATGGAGTCAGGCTCGAGGCCTAAATTCTCATCAGCAGAAGTTTGGCAATGGTATCTTAGTTGTGACAAGTGAGGCTGCACATCGCAGCAATGGATCTACTCCTGTCACTGGAGTGAGCCCATTTCAGCTTCAGAAGCCAGAGCAGATCTTGACCCAACCACCACCTCAGCCCCGGGGACCAATGCAAATAGATTTTCGTGTAGGGTCCAGTTCCAAGTTTGGTGTTTTGATTTCACAAAAAGCAATGTTGGATGGGGAAAATGGTGGTATTGACGGCCTTTTTAAGGAGGAAAGAGAGGACCGACAGCCAAGGAAAAGGGAAAGGAAGCCAACGAACAGGAGGGAGGAGCAACCACTTAGCCATGTTGAGGCTGAGCGCCAAAGGAGGGAAAAGCTCAACAAGCGGTTCTGTGCACTGAGAGCCATTGTGCCCAACATCTCAAAAATGGACAAAGCATCCATTCTGGAAGATGCTGTAACACATATAACTGATCTCAAGAAGAAGCTGGAGAAGATGGAAGCAGAGCGTGAGAAGCTCTTGGAGTGTGGCAAGGTAGATGCCAGTGAGCAAACAACTAGGCCTGAAGTAGACATCCAGGTGGTGCATGGTGAGATTCTTGTTCAAGTAGTGTCACCGATTGATAACCATCCAATAAAGAAGGTCCTTCAAGCATTTGAAGAGGCAGAAGTCAAAGTAGGTGAATCAAAGGTCACAGCCAACAATGGTACAGTTGTGCATTCCTTTGTTATCAAGTCCCCTGGCTCTGAACAGCATACACGAAACAAATTGGTGGCCTCTATTTCTAATGTAACTAGATCCGTGTAGAATTAAATGACAACTTGATATTTTAGACAGATCATTTTTGCTGGCTGTGAATTGGTAACTACTATGACACCTATTGGTATCTGATGATCGGTATAGGTGGTATATCAACATATAGAGCTCAGATCCTTACATATAAAGACAAATCTGTAAGTACAACTCACCATTGTAAAATGTGTAACTGTTTGTTCACGTGATTCATCAATTGTTTGTCTTATGGGAGACTGATCGGAGTGCTGTTGAAATGGGGAAGAATGCTCTTACTTTTGAAAGAGAAAACATTTTGACAGTACTGACATATGTATCATTCAATTCGACCAACTTGATCATATTATTATATGATGTTTGGATGGAGACCTTTGTTGTCAACACTATCGTATGCCATATTTTGATGTGCTTTGTGTTGGCACCTATTTTTGTGTAACGAAACCACTGTCTTTGAATCCTTTCTCATCAGTCACCAGGAAGCTTTTGATACTACTATGGCTCACTAGTCCTTGCTGTTAATGAACTGTGCATCATGCTTCAACAAGCTCACTCCGACAACACGTATCACCGTTCAAACAGACCAACCATCAACCCAATTCTTGTTTTTGTTGTTTGTGGTAAGGCTGATCATTACTCAAGTGAACTATACTAGAAATATCATGAATGCATATTTCTGGGAATCAGGTGAAAACTCAGAACTGGACCGAGTCTTCTATTCTTTTCGGGAAGAAGGTTACTCATTCCATTAAATACCAGATTAAAGCTGTCTTCTCGGTCCGAGAATTCGACGCTCCCTCAAACCATTTAGGCCATCCTTTGCTCATTATCCAACGAGACATGCCCCAGTTTATGTCACGAAGACAAGTGACCGTGAACCATTAGCTGCTGCACAGCCAGGCAGTGACCAGGAGCGGCACAAGCACAACACCGGGACGGGTAGGAGCAAAGGCTCAGCACGAGAGAGGACACAACGCCAAAGGGTCATGTGGCCAGCCATGGAGAACCACAAGCAAAAGCCAAATGCAAAAGACATGGCGATTGGAATCGGCAGGAGGAATAGAGCAGCTTGACACAGACATATTTGATGAGCCGGACGTGGGTAATGTCGGTGACGAATATACTTTCCTATATCGAGTAAAAGCAACATAAACGGTTGGCCAATAAGTTCGAATATTTTAATAATTTATTTTGTTTTATTTAGGTTTTGAAATTTTAAAATCTTTTGAATTTCCTAAAAATATCTTATTAAAGTTATTTTTCCCTTTGTACCTTTTGGATTTTATTAGAATATTTTAAGAGAATTTTTATAATGGTTGTAAAAAAATTTTGACATTGAAAAAGTTTTCACGCCTTATTGCCTTATATGCCATCCCAGACCCATATGGAGGTATGAAATCATTTATTGATCATATTTAAGATTTTTAACTTTTACCGTTCAATTGCTACTCGAATACCAAATGAAAACGAACTGAGCTTAGCTTAACCAGTAATATTTCTTTGTAGTAGATTATGTCCATTCGAATTCAGCCCTCGATTTAGCATGGACACTTGTATTTTTTTTAACCACACTATTTTTTCAATGGTAGGTGATGTATTTATCAATAGCAAGAGGCTTATGGTGATTTCGTTCATGTCGGGATTTGCCCATTGCCCGACTCAGCCCCTTTAAGATGATCGTAGGAATAGAATTGTATACATATATTCGTAAGAATGAGTGTGTGCATACGTACACGTGAGCTTCCGTGTCTATATTTCGAAAAAAAATACCAAACAAAATAAGGTAACATTTTCAACCTTGCAAGCTAGCAGCGGGAGGAAGGGAGAGAAAAAAAATGCTACTGCCGAAACGACGTGGTGTCCTCAGTGCTAGAGCGGTAGAGCCTAGAGGTATCCCGTACCCTCTTCCTCTCCTTTCCCCAAACTATCCCTGCCTTTTTCTCTCTCAGTATTGCGCTTTTTCTCTCTCGATCCGATCCATAGTGGCTAAGTCTCAGTTCATCGCCGGCGACTGCGGCGCTCGGCGAGCGGCGGCGACTTCATCTGCGCTTCGCCGGCGAAGATCACCCACTAGGTACGCCTTCCCTTCCCTTGCTGCTGTGCTGAACCGAGCATCCTAATTCGGATCTGACCCAGTTATTAGTATATACACATGTATCATACCCACTAACTTCGATTTTTGGCAAAAAATTATTGGGCGTACACGACCGTGCCCTGTGCTGGGCCAGCCAGGGCTTTATTTTTTCGTCTTTGCCGTTGTTGTTTAAAGTTATCGTGTTGATTTGAGCAATACATCGTTTCTGCGGCTCAATGTGCAGGAGGCACGACGAGAATCATGGATACGGTGATCTACAGAGACGACAGCGATTTCCAAGAAAGCGCCCCGCCGTATGGAGATGCAATGAACTCTGAAGCAAGCAATGTAGAGATTCTCACTAGAGTTGAGCTTGACCTTGCATTCGCCTCTGAGAAATTGCTAAATTTGGAGATGCTGGTCATGGAAATAGCTCGTCGAGCCACCGACTTTGAGCCTCCTACATTTGAAGATGAATCTATTTCGTCCGAGACTGCGGAGAGTGCTTTTGAATTGGACATCTTGTATGGCATTCTTGATGCAGAAGTCAAGGAGTTAGTCAACTTGATTAGTTCTCTTCAAGCTGATATTAGAGGTATAGAGCATAGGGTTTATGAAGAAGAGTCTGGAGGCAAGGTCAAAGCTAAACTGGATGCTGCTACGATGACCTTGAAGCAGATGCAAGAGCTAATTGCTGATATTAGGAACGAGTCTGCAAAGTTTGAGAAAGCCATACAGTTTATTCATGAGACGGAAGGTAAATACTCACTTCTCCATCGGTTGTATAAGAATCAAATTTATCCTCCTCTAACTGCATGTGTACAGGGGTTGAAGGTGTTGGAAGTGAAAATGGCCATCTGCCATATCAAACTGGCATGCAGACAGAAGATCAACACAGAAACGTTTTGCATATGTTAGAACAATCCATAGCAAGTGAGCTAGATCTTGAAAAGAAGCTTTCCGATTCAAAATCTGTCATAGAAGATCTCAAGCTGAAGCTCCATCACCAGGAAAAGGAAATATATTTCCTGGAGGAATCAACTGAAACAGTTTCAGGTAGAATGTTTGAAGCAGAAAATGCTTCTGAGCTACTGTTTGGAACTTCAAAGGAACTTGCAAATAGGCTTAATACCATGCAGTTCCATATAAGCGCGCAAAAATGTAGGGAAGATGATCTAAAGTCAAAATTAGAACAAAGTTTGACAAAACTATCTTTTCTGGAAAATAGCCCAGAGAAGGTGGAAGAAGATAGCAACAAAGCTGGAGCTGAAGTAATATCGCTGCAGTATAGACTCCAGGAATTAGAAAAACAGTTGAACGAATCCAATTCCCAACTGCAATCCGCAATGGAATCAGAAGAAACAAGCCAGGAGGAGAAAAATGCATTGCACTCCGAGTTGAGCACATTGGAAAATACAATTAAGAATCTCAAAGGTGACGTCTCTCGAGCAGAATGCAGAGCACAGAATGCTGAAATAAGGTGTATGCAGCTAACTCAAGCTAATATAGAGCTTAATGAGGAGCTAAGTGCTCTGAAAAGTGAAAAGTCAGATAAAGCAAACCTTTTGGAGAAGAAACTTAAAGAGTCAAATACCCAATTGGAGCATGCAAAGGCAGCAGTTGATGCCATTGTTGAACAGCAGGGTATGCTGAAATCAACGATGTCTGATATGGAAAATATGATCGAAGATCTGAAGGGCAAAGTTTCAAAGGCTGAATCTAGAGCTGGGAGTGCTGAATCGAAGTGCACACTGTTGACAGACACAAATTTAGAACTTAGTGAAGAGCTAGCATTTGTAAGAGGTCGAGTAGAAAATCTAGAGAACTTGCTACGCGAAGCCAATCATGCAAAGGTGTCCACTGCCAAGGACATTGGTATCAGAACTAAAATCATTACTGATTTGGTCAGAAAACTGGCACTGGAAAGAGAACGACTTCATCTTCAGGTATATGCACGCATATATTTCCAGAAAAAAATTGCAAGTATCATATTCATTGTTGTTTCTGTATAAAATCTATACATCATGGTAATGTAGACATGTAATTTAGTACCATATTTCCAGAAGAAAATTGCAAGTATCATATTCATTGTTGTTTCTGTATAAACATCTGTACATCGTGTAGTGTAGTTTAGTATCCATATAATGCATACTTGATTCAGAAGAATTCTTGTTTTGGAGCGTTTGAGTTCTGCGCCCTAGACACTGTATGGGTTTGTCTTTTGGATTCCAAATTTAGAGGTTAGTAGTATGGATGCAGAAACCATATAGTCACTAGCAAGGCAAGCATTTTGCTTAGAACTGCATTTTGTATGCTATGCAGAAACCATATTTGGACAGAACTGTATATATATCTTTAGGAGTGTTTGATTCTCTTGTTAGCAGATGCCTATATGGGGTTGAAGACAATATTATGGATTGCACTCATGTGACTTAGAGATTGGTTGATACATGTTGACCAAGCTGCTGCATATTTGGATCAACAAGACATGATACCCAAATTATCAATTTGATATCACTTTGTTTGCTTTGTGTTGTAGAATCTTGAGATATAAAGCTGGCTCACTATTGTATACCTTATTTTCTGTGAGTACTGAAGTATTGATAAATACCTTGGTTCGTTCCAAGGATATTTTCAACTCGATTTTCTCAGTTTATGGTTAATATTAGTTTACTTTGGTACATACAGTGGATAAGTTTCACAAGGTGAGGGAAAAAAGAAACAAAAAGAGGGAGACTCACACACAAACAAAAGTTACGTATGTGCCAGGAAAAATAAGGACACACGACCTAGTACCTAAACAACTCGATCAAGGCAGCAAAGCCCTCAGCCCTTTTGCTCCTACAGTGCACCATAGGCTAGCCTTGTCTATTCACGCATGACAAGTTGCACACTTGGGGAGGCTCCATTAGAGAGGCAGTCATTAAGTGTTACAAATCCAAAAAGATCTAGGATCACTAGTGAATTGAAAACTTTCGATCTCAAGTTTGTCCAGGGCCCTTTCTGCCTCTTGCCACCAGACTTTGATCTCATCATCTTGCTCAGCAAGGCCTCCAATAGTCCAGTTTTCTGCAGCCATGTGATTGTGTGAACTACACCTGTCTTGCAAATACACAGCCAGCCAGAAGGCAAGTAATCGTTTCTTCTTCTTGGTCACATAGCAGGTACAACTTGGGGTGTGGACACCTGCAGCATGCCAATCTTTCTGCCGTCCACCACCTGTTATGGATGGCGAGCCATATGAAAATTTGGACCATGGAGAAGCCCATGACTTCTGGATGTGCTCCCAGGGCTCAAACTTAACATTACCAACAAAGAACATCTTATATGCCGGCTTTATAGAAAAGTCACCAGATGCTTCAGCTAAAATACTGTGGGAATCATGTTCTACCTAGTGTCTTAACTCTTAAGGAACCAGTTTTGTTCAAGTAGTTAATTTGGTTAGTTTTAGCAATAGCTTGCCAGTTCTCTATTCGCTATTGAGCGTGTTATATACCATAGATATAGTTTGTTACGATACTAATACAGCCCATATGCCGATACTGTTTCTTAGTCATATCTATTCGAAACAGGTTTTGTGATCTAGACTATGTATTTTGAAACTATTTTGCATGATTATGAATATAGTTGGGTTAATATGTTGTTTTCTCCCTTCCTAATGGTTGCAGATTGCTACGTTAACAAAGAAGAACAAGATATTGGCCCAGAAGTACAAAGAGCGTGTTAATGTTAGCTCACAAATGAGCAAAAAGGCTACTGCCAAAGCCAAACATACTGAACTTCAGTCCACTGAAAAAGCTGAGGAAATATTTCCAGATTCTTCGTCATCACAAACTGAGGTGACTTGTTGCTATGTCTCATATCTTGCTCCAAGTAGATTTGGCAAGTTATTAGGGCCTGTTTACTTCAAGACCTAGCAAACCTGCCTGGTGCAGTGAGCGCTCCCAGGCGTCCGATTTTGGATGCCTGTGGCTGGCGTCGCTGCCTGGCCGGCAAGCTGCCTGGCAGGCAGGAACTAATCAAGCCCTAATTTATTTGGTATGGCCTGGGATTGGCTTGAGTTCGAGTACAGCTGAAGCAGAGTTGGGCTTTGGACATCTAGGTTATGCTTCCTTAGTACTTGTTCTAGACGAAGTCACACTGTTATTTACAGAATACAGTCTGGAGTATTGGTTTAAATATATATATTCACCCCATGCATCAAATGTTCTTTAACATTTATTCTGCTAAACCAATGGAGATTTGCAATCTTTTCTTTGTCTTTTATCTGTTCCATTATGCATATAATTGTAGTAGTTCAAAAAACATTTTTTCCCCTTTCAGACATATGCCATTGCTGCCAGAGTGATTAATTGTTTGTAATTTGTCCTTCAGAAGAAACCAGACATATTTAAAATGAGTTGTGTTTATATTCTTCCTACCATTAGCACCTTTGCACCATATTATACATGCATTATTACACATGCATAGTTGTTGCTTATCCATCTGATTTTCAGAGTGTAAAACATTAGTCTTAGGAAAAAGTCACATGCCATTGTGATTGTAAATGCAGCTTTGACTTGCTAACGCATGTGCATCTTGGATCCCTTTTGCCACTTCTTGCATTGTAGCTTTCTGCATTTGGTTGGCCTTCAGAGTTGCTGAAACTCTTCACCTGTGTCAGGAATATAACTTGTTTCCATGTTGTATCTAGGCGGAGAAACCAGCAGATCTTCTGTACAAGGATGAAGTTAAGGCGCACACTCCAGCAGAGGATGACTCCTCCTCAGATGATGCTCATGAGACAGTGCGAACCATAGAGCCATCACTTCTGAACCGGAAATATATTTTTGTGTCATTTCTGGTCTTGTTGGTCGCTGCTGTTGTGTTCTTGCTCCACGAAGATGGCAGCACAGCATGATCGTCTAATTTTGTGCTGACACGATCTTTGCTCCCTTTTTGATGGTCTTTGTAGTTTGTTTCCGTTGAATTGAGCAATTTTGAGTGTTGTACATGTTGTAGAGTTTGTGCTGGCGCCTTGCATTTTTACTGCTGCTTTGTGGAGGAAAAGAATGTTAGTGACGAGGTATATTTTGTAACTAGTATTTACTACCCTGGCATTTGTTTCTTGCCTAACTGTAGATGGAAACGTATTACTCCGTTTAATCTTCTGCTTGGGCAGTAATTACTGCTAGCAAAACCGGAATGTAAACACTGGAACTATATTGTTTGGTTATCGTCCGAGGGAACTATATTCTGTTTGTCGAATACATTATCATCGTTCGACATCTTCTAATCTCAAGATGCAAGTCTGTGCAAATATTTTCCTGGATATGCTCGCTGACCAGTAGTCCCCTTTTTTCTCATAGACAAGATAAATGTGATCATGGAAACAAAGCTCACAGGCTAGGGAATTGAACTCTGTTCATAGTCATATGATTCATGAGCCAGAAAAGGCATAGCGAATACCTGCTGTACACCACGGGGTAGCCTCGAAGCTGATTCTGCAATTAAAAATGCGTTTCGAAAAAGCTTGTTGGATAAAACTCAAGTCTCGTGATGGTCCTCGAAATTTAAGTGTAATTTTTACTATATGTTTATTCTATCAATTTCCTCCGTTTCCCATCAAAATCATTCCTAGCTACATTGTTCCAAATGTATTGTGATTTGTGAACCTTTGCCTCCTCTAAATGTTGAAGCGGTGGATTGAAGAAGGAAAATAAAAAGGGAACTAGTTACAACAGGCGAAATTGGCAAAAGCTGCTGGCAACTTCAATTTGATCTTTTTTTTAAATTCTACCATCTCGCTAGAATTTTGGTTGAAGGATTGAAGCCCCAGCCTGGCAGTTCGGCAATCCTTGTTGCTAGAAAAATAAAGTTAAAAGGAGCAAAAAGCAGCAACAAATAGTATTAACTGAGACCTGCCCGATTTGCGTTCAGATCAGTTCGATTGAGCAGATAGGGGATTACTGTCCTAAACACGTACGGTAAGGAGATATACTTGTGTATAAGGAATCAATCATTGAAGATAAACCAAAGCGTCAGAAAAAAATATTTGTCCCCTCTCTCTTCCTGGATGCTTAAGAGTACAACTTGCAATGCTTAAGAGTACAACTTGTAATTCTTGGCGTCAAGGATGATTTGCCGCAGGCCGCCAATGGAGGAGACGAGCGTCAGCACCACACCGATCACGATGCAGATCTGATCAACACAAAAGCACAGCAACCGGGAACAGTAATGAGAACACGAACGGATTATAAGTTTACAGTAATTCGAATACCATGCAAATTAAGGAAGCATCAACAGTCAGTGGGGTCGAAACTTACAATGTTGATGAACCACGTCAGGCCGTACTTCTTCGGCTTCTTCAGTATTAGCCACATTATGCAAGGAATCTGCAGGTCATATCATGGGAGGCGAAACCGTCTTAGGTTGCTGTCATGATTCATGAAACAAGAGTGCAAGCTCTTACGAAGTATGTGGTTGGCGCGAAGCCGAAGCCGCCGAAGAATCCGAGCAGGCCGTCGAAGAAGGGGAAGGTCATGCCGATCAACATGGTGGCGGCGACGTAGGCGGAGCGGGCGATCAAGCGGAGGAAGAAACCCGGCGCGAACTTGTGCTTCTTGACGAGTAGGGTCTCGATCATGTCGAACATGGGCATGGCGAAGACCTGGTATCCGCCGACGACGTGGACGACGACCATGAGGTTCGCCGCGGCGATGAGCCACCGCGGCTTGTCGAGGGTGATGAGGACGTTGGGGTCGACGGAGCTGCCGAAGGCGTAGTACCCGGCGAAGGCGACGGAGAAGTAGCAGAGCGCGACGATGGCGTACGCCGCCACGACGCCGCGCCACATGGGCCTCTTCGACGGCGTCTCCGGCGTGGACGGGATGGTGGCCTGGATCTCCAGCACCACGTTGTGCGCCGCGTACGCGAAGGACACGGTGCCGAGCGCGCTGAGCATGCCGAACCCCTGCCCCGCCGCCGTGGTCGCCCGGAGCCCGTAGTCGGCGGCCGTGGCGGCGCCGGCGCCCTTGACCGCCGACGTGACGAAGGCGATCATGGAGTAGGCGAGCGACATGACGGCGGCGGCGCCGGAGACGGAGGAGATGGAGTTGAAGTTGGGGAGCTGGGCGAGGAGGAAGTGTGGGGACGCGAAGATCATGATCCAGTAGGTGAGGCGGATGTCGCTGCAGCGGCGGCCCAGGCAGACGAGGTCGTGGAACTTGCGGAGGCATTGGCCGCCGGTGACCATGTAGACGATGTCGGTGCCGGCCATGACGATGATCTGCAGCGGCAGGATGATCCAGAGCCCCAGCCGCGGGCCGAACGCGTGCTGCCCGAGCTCATGGTACCGGTCGAAGCGCTTGCCGGGCACCAGCTCGTGCATCTCCACCAGCTGCCACAGCGTGTACAGCGTGATCACGAACGACATCACGATCGCCGTCGCCCCCAAGCCCCTGCAGTTAGTTAACCATGGTTGCTTATTAGTATCATTAACAATGTGGCGTCCACGATTGTACTAGATGCCTGGATGTATATACATAAAGATGAGATCAGGGAGGTTATTGCATTGGTACCATCCGAGCTGCGACATGGCGAAGGGGAGGCCGAGCACGCCGGCGCCGACCATGGCGGTGACATTGTGGAAGGCGGAGTAGTACCACTTGGCCGTGCGCGAGGAGGTGATGGGGAGCCAGTCGTCGAGGTTGGCGTTCTTGAGCTTCTCCTCCTGCTTGCGTTCCTCGAGCGCCTTCACGAACTCCTCCATCTTGTTCGATCGCCGGCGTTGCTGCGGTCTGATTTGGTTTGATCTGTTGATGAGGTTGGAAGGCGGGTGGCCTACGTGCGGAGCGTATTCATAGGGCCTTCGATCGGGCGGTAGGAGAGACTGGGGTTCATACGACTCGAAGAAAAAAAAAGGTTTCGTGGATATAACGGTTATCCCAATGTTAGGGAAATCGGGGGTTCAAAGGACAAGGATGCATCCCAATGTCAGACACTCCAGCCGTATGTGAAACAAATTCCGTAACAAAAGAAGATTACCGTACATCTAGCCGAGTAGGCACTAGTTGTGTTGGGACTTTTGCAGACACCTTTTTTGGGTACAATAAAGCCATTTGTCAAATATTTATAAACCTTTAATTTTTTATCCGTCAGTGTTCTTAAGAGTTAGGCATTCTTTCATTCTTTGCAAACTCTCAATATCGTCGGGTTTTTCTGAATCTGTTTGTTTTATGACATGAAGTATGTTTTTTAGAAAAAAAAAACTATTTTGCTACCCTCACCTATTCGCTTTATCCGCTTAACTCCCTCAACAAAATTTAGGCTAGATTTACTCCATCAACCATTTTAATTGATCCAATCTACCCTAATGAGATTTGACTTTTGTATTTATCTATATACAGGTTAAGTTTTAAGTTCAAATTCTACAAGGTGATTTATCACATGATGTCCTACGTTAAAATACATTATGAACCTTTCACTATTATTACTTTTCATGCAGTTTTGCAACCTAGGATCAATTTCGTATTAAATGTTCCTAACATATGAAAATAACTATATAAAATTCTTAACATATTTTCTACTTCTACTATGGACCATCATGTTCTCTATCTATTCACAAAATTTGGATTTAAAAATCAACTAGTCGCAATGAAATAAGAAAGACACATCTCATTAAGGGTAGATTGAATCATCTTAAATAGTTTTGGTAGTAAATCAAGCCTAATTTTTGTTGAGGGGTTAGATGGACAAAACAAATATATGAGGTAGTAAAATAGACTTTGTTTCTTTTTTTTAAAAAAAATCCTTTTTACTACTCTCACCTGTTAGCCTACACCCAATTGCCTCCTCACTCTTCCGTATCTACCATGATATGAAACCACGAATAGCTATCGCCATGTGCTTTTTACTTGATCCATGGATCCATCACCTGCCCATCCTCTACCCCCACTGCCTCGCTATTTTCTCAAGGTTGAGGAGAATCTTTTTTTTCTCGAATATGTAGCAGAGCTACATATCTTTTTTATTAAAGGTAAAAAAAATATGGTTTAAGCATTGTGCGTTGGTCAAACAAAAAAAAAGACCAGATGCTAGGTAAAGAATTTATGAGCATTCGAAGTACGTATTAGGCTAGTTTATCAAAGAAAAACATGTGCACGTTACATCACTGAAAGCAACATGTCTTTATTTGTTTCTTGTAATTTGAGTTAATATAAGATGTTAGCTAGAGCACATGAACGACAAAGAAATGAAGGAAAGTGATAGAAACTAGAAACGTCAGAAAAGGAGATGGTCACATGTTTTGGCTTGAGCACCATGTGTCGCGGCTTAACGTGGTCCTATCAGGCTACCACACAGATATATATCAGGTGAAGAAATCTACTCCATAAAGTTGCCAATTGAAAGAGATAGAACAGAATTATTACTTATTTCCAGAACAGAATTTTTTCATGATGGATAATTTGGGTGCAATAACCGATCTGTTTCAGATTCATAGATTGCTTCTGATGAAAGAGAACGAAAACGAGGTAAAACGCAGCCTCTCTCTCATCTCATTCTTTAGATCCTGGATGCTCAAGAGTAGAGCTTGAAGTTCTTGGCGTCAAGGATGATCTGCCGCATGCCTCCGATTGGGGATATGAGCGTCAGGATCACTCCTATCACGATGCACATCTGATCAAACAAAGACACAGCGTTTCAGAACTGTAAGAACACGGACAGATAAATCATCAATCAGTCGATGAAAATTGAACTTACAATGTTGATGGTCCATGAGAGACCGTACTTCTTGGGCTTGCGAAGCATGAGCCAGATGATGCAAGGGATCTGCACATCATGCAACCAGATCAGTGAACCATCTTGTAGATCATCACAAATCATCAACGAAGAAGAGTGAAAAAGGTTGTTGATGCCGTACGTAGTACGTCGTGGGAGCGAATCCGAAGCCGCCGAAGAAGCCGAGAAGGCCGTCGAAGAAGGGGAAGGTCATGCCGATGAACATCGTCGCCGCTGCATTTATACACGTATGATCAATCCAGTCACGGGTCTAGCTGTGGTGAATTAATAGATGCGTTCGTCGTCGATCTCGAATTCTCGAGCAAGAAGTAATAACGACTCACCGACGTAGGCGGATCGGGCGATCAGGCGCAGGCGGACCCCCGGCGTGAACCTGTGCTTCTTGACGAGCACGGTCTCGATCATGTCGAACACGGGCATGGCGTAGACCTGGTAGCTGCCGACGACGTGGACGACGACCATGAGGTTGGCGGCGGCGATGAGCCACCGCGGCCTCTCGAGGGAGATGAGCACGTTGGGCTCCACCGCGTTGCCGAAGGCGTAGTACCCGCCGAAGGCCACGCAGAAGTAGCAGAGCGCGACGATGGCGTACGCCACCACCACGCCGCGCCACATCGGCCTCTTGGACGGCGTCTCCGGCGTCGACGGGATCGTGGCCTGGATCTCCAGCACCACGTTGTGCCCGGCGTACGCGAACGCCACGGCGCCGAGCGCGTTGAGCACGCCGAACACCCGCCCCGTCGCCGTCGACGCCCTGAGCCCGTAGTCGACGGCGGCGGCGGTGCTGGCTCCCTTCACCGTCGACGCGAAGAAGGCGATCATGGAGTAGGTGAGCGACATGACGGCGGCGGCGGCGGAGACGGCGGAGATGGAGTTGAAGTTGGGGAACTGGGAGAGCGGGAAGTGGACGGAGCCGAAGATCATGATCCAGTAGGTGAGGCGGATGTCGGCGCAGCTGCGGCCCTGGCAGACGAGGTCGTGGAACTTGCGGAGGCACTGCCCGCCGGTGACCATGTAGACGATGTCGGTGCCGACCTCCACGATGAGCTGCTGCGGCACGATGATCCAGAGGCCCAGGCGCTTCCCGAACGCGTGCTGCCCGAGCTCGTGGTACCGGTCGAAGCGCTTGCCGGGGACCATCTCGTGCATCTCCACCATCTGCCACAGGGTGTAGAGCGTGATCACGAACGACATCACGATCACCACCGTGCCCAGGCCCCTGCATCCAGTCAATCCATCGATCGTCGTCGGCGTCCATCATTTCTCAATTCTCATCGGACAGAATATATAAAGAAATTAAAACACATAATCAGGGATTCAGAGTTCGTCGTTGCGCTGTTGCCTACCATCCGAGCTGCGACATGGCGAAGGGGAGGCCGAGAACGCCGGCGCCGACCATGGCGGTGACATTGTGGAAGGCGGAGTAGTACCACTTGGCCGTGCGCGACGAGGTGATGGGCAGCCAGTCGTCGAGGTTGACGTTCTTGAGCCTCTCCTCCTGCCTCCTCTCCTTGGCCGTCTCCACGTACTGGTCCATCACGTCCGGCGACGCCGCCGCTGTCGTCATCTCCGCAATCGTTTCCGCCGCCTTGTTCGTCGTCGTCGCCGGGAGGATGCCGGGTCGCGTCGCGGCCGCGCGGCGGCGGCGCCGCCGATGCGTGCGTCGACGATGACGATCGCCGTGCTTGACTCGGCGCGTGCGACGGATCGATCTGTGTGCGAGGAGTGCGTCACAGAGAAGTGTCGGAAGCGGGTGGGCGCCGCGCGGTTTCATGGGGGCATCCGAGACCGCTCGGGCTCGTCATAGATTCCCGAGATTCCGGGTGCTCCGTAGCAGAAAGTCATCACTCAAAAACAGAAAAGGGAGGAGATAAATGCTTGATTGGCTACCGTGGACTAAACTTGAGTCCACCCATTTTGGCCTTTTTTTTTCTCCCCTAAAATGCCAAACAGACTAAATCCTTTAGTACCTATCACATCGGATGTTGGGATACTAATTAGGAGTATTAAATATAGTCTAATTATAAAACTAATTGCACATATGGAGTCTAATTTGCGAGACGAATCTATTAAACCTAATTAGTCCATAATTTGATAATATGGTGCAAAACAGTAACCATTTGCTAATGATGGATTGATTAGGCTTAATAGATTCGTCTCGCGAATTAGTATAGGGATTCTGCAGTTAGTTTTATAATTAGCTCATGTTTAGTCCTCCTAATTAACGTCCGAACATCCAATGTGACCCTCCTAAAGTTTAGCACCTCGTATCCAAACACCCCCTTAGTCCTCTCGTCCAAGAGGGGTGGACTAAAGTGGACTAAAAAGTCTTGGAGACACCCTTGCCCTTCATTTATTGCCTCCTTCCCGCCTGACCCCCTCCGCCGGCCTCCCTCCCTCCCGACCCCACCACCCCCGCCGCCGGCCTCCCTCCTGCTGTGGGACGAGCTCTTTTGCGGATGGATGCTGAAGCGGGGCTCAACGGCGCGCCGCCCGACAGCTACTGCCTCTGGGCGCCTGGGTCGTCGCCGGCGTCCTCGCCCTCACGGCCGCTGCGGAAGAGCGGGTCCACAGGCTCCATCGCGCGGTGGCGCTGCCGTATCGACCTCCACGGCAAGCTCGAGATCCCGCCGGGCTTCGGCCGCGAGGAGGCGGAGCCGAACGCGGGGAAGAGAGGAGGAGGAGGAGGTGGTGGTGGTGGGTGTAGGGATGCGATAAGGAGGAACGGTGGCGTCGAGAGGGATCAGGCGGTGCTCAATGCTTGCCGGAACAGGAACGGCGCGCTCGCAGACGCCGAGGCACGAAAGAAGGTGAAGGAAGCGGAGGCGAAGCGGAAGGCGGAGGAGGCTGAGCCTAGGAGGAAGGAGGAGGAGGAGGATAATATCATCTTTGTTCATCTACTTTAATGGATTTTAGTCCATGAATCCAAATAGGGTAGGGACTAAAGTTTAGTCCATGGATTAAAGGAACCAAACAGGGGTTAAGGGAGATTAATGCCAGCAGATTCTAGCCAGCCCTGATAAAATCAGCGAGTAATTATTATGGTAAATTGCACCGCTTAATAACATGCCGAAATTGCAAATGAGCTGGTATTGGTAAGTAGATATGCTGAAATTCACGCAATAGTACTACACAGACTGCGTGCTGATTCTTTCATCTCGTTTTCATCGTTTCTTTTGACTGGGGGACTTGACGGTATTGTATTGTATCTTCCCCTTTCTTATCTCACGTGCAGGGCAAAGTTTCACTAGGACTTTATTTGGCGGTACACGTTTTGTTGGGTCTCGATCTACTTACGTGAGCCAAGTGTACTGTATACCAGCTGCTTGGGCCTGATGAAATCGTTTTCAAGGTTTCCTTTCACTCAAAGACTTTATGCATTGTTTTTATCAGGACACAATGACTTTATGCAATTGCAATCCATATGTCCCTTTCAATTACTGCATGCGCATGACATTTTCACTAGGACTCTTGGGTGTGACCAGAACCAAGGCAAGACAAGAAGGCTGTATCATTTTCCCACTATCCCGGAATCAGTGCATCACTATTACAGTAAAGCTACCCACACAAACTGGCAGCTATAATCAGGGTACTTTGGTACCAACTCGTATGATGCTTGGAGCGGCTAACCTTGCATTGGCCTGCTACTGTCTATGCACAAGATCCTCACGACGCATAATACGTTGCTTCCGGTTCCAGTGATCATAAAAAAATAATAAGATTACATGGACACTGTGGAGAGAAAGGAACATGAGAATCTTTAACAGCAAGGAATCTACTATCAACATATCTTTGCAAGAATCAAAGATGAGACCGCGACGTGGATTATGGTTGGGGCGAAACATCTGGCCGCTCTACTGGCACGATGCTGATTGATGCTGTCTACAAAGTGTACTTAATTGTTTAGCTCTTTGCTTTTTCTATACTTTTTGATTGTTTATATTTATTCAGTCTGGAACTTTTTTTTTTAATATAATCGGCAGCTCTCCCACCCAGTTTGTTAAAAAAAATGATAAGAAAACTGACGGGTTGGATGGCTAGTCTACTGTCTACACCTGTCCAGAGTCCATATTCCCAAGCGGGAAGATCGATAGCAGACTTTATGACCTGTATAAAATGGGCAAAACGGTCCATCGAAGCAGTTGACAAGCTGAGAAGAACATTAGAAATTAGAGTGGAAAAGGAGAACGAGATGCACGCATGGTGGCACAGGTCTAGAGACTTGCACTTTTGCACAACAAAAGCTCTCTGCAGACTATAGTCAGGAAACTTCTCTCAAAGATGGCATGTCTAATTTAACATTTTTCCTCTTTTTAAAGGCTCACTTACCAATTTTGGATAAACTGGCTAGTTCAACATTTTGTGTGTATATGTTGAAACAGTAAGTAAATCCAAAATGTTAGACACATATATTCAAAATATTGAATAGTACATTCCCAACCATATTTTTTAAAAAAGTATTTTTAGAAAAAAATATATTCCAGCCTCCGCAAGAGTTTTGCACTCAACCAAGTCTTATTACAACATTTTTGAAGAAAAACTCAAAGGGCCATACCAAGCAAAAAAGTAATTAAGCGCTAAGCCTTGGCCACTCATGGTTGGTGAAGATTTCCACAGTCATGGTCTCGAGCGTTTGGCAAGCCCACTTCAAATGTTGCATTTATTCTAAGCAACAAGGCAGTTTAAAAACAATAAAAAATGGGCTCATGCTTTGATAAGAAAAAAAAGCATTTCAAGTTTTAAACTAATTAATTACCCACACATCTCTTCCGATCAAATTATTTCACAGTTATGCATATAGCTGGTTGGCTTCTTTTCCATCTTATATCAAGCATCCATCTACTATAGCACTAATCTCAAATGCTATAAATCTTATAAGCCCAAATCCTATGGAAGATAATTAAGAATTCCGTAAATGCAGCAGGAGTAGCCTATAATCTTCCCAAGCGGGTCTGTGACACTGCCGCACGCCAGGCACTGTACCCTCGGAAAACCTATACATCTTCCGGAATATAACTGTGAAATTTCCACTTTAAGATTGACGCAGGAGGCAAATGAACGACTGGGATTCATGCAGTTGGGAGAGAGCAGCGGGGTGCTTGAACAGTAGGACGATAGCCTGATAGGTATCGTAATGGGGTTGGCCAACGGGATGAGTGGTTAAAATTGATTTGCAATCTTAAAACTCAATTTTTTTTCTCTGAGACTGTGAGTCCATTTTCATTTCCATTTGAACCGTCGTGTTGCTTAGAATTAATGCGACAAAATGAGGTCTTATATGTCTTTTTTTATTTTTAAAATCAACACCCGTATATACTATTCAACATTTTGAATATACATGTTCAAAATTTTTATATATGGTTTCAACATTTCCACACAAAAAAAGTTGAGCTAGTCATTGTAATTGTTGAATTAGGTTATGCAAATGTTGAATTCAATCTTTTTAGGATGTTAAATGTATAATAATTCAGAAATAAAAACTAAATATAAATACTAGATCATCACTAATAAAGTTAGGAAAGAAAAGCAAAAAAAAAATCAAACCTACCAAGATCAGCACGGACTACACATCCAATTGAACTACCAATGTATCCTATACGACCAGCTTCCTTCTTCCTTTGCTTGGACCCACGTGGTGAAAAAGTGATGGCATGGCAATACGATGCCGTATTGGCTAGGATGAATGATGGCCTGTCAATATGGGCATCTGCTTGTCTTGGGCCTAGGCCTAGTCCATTGATGCATACTATTATTCATCGGACTGGCTCCACATAAAGTATTTCTATGCAAAAAATGTCTATTCTAATTTGTGGTGAGGGAATGAATTAGGTTGTTGTGCAACCACATGCATTTTGTTGTACTTGTTTATTTTTCACTCATCTAATCAAATTAAGCAAAGGAGAGACAACGAGTACACTAGATGGCTTATCGCTTTTGTTGTATTGTTCACATTTGCGTCCCTTATAAGCAACCTTTATCACGTAAATTCATGTCTTTAAGCACGTGATGCACTTATTTCTAATGCAAAATGCATGAACACTTGGCGTATTTTCTTACATTTTCTTATCTAGAAGAACCCAACAATGATACTTCTTACTAACATTTTCTTTTAGATATGTGTTTATGCATTTACTTGTGGATCAGGACGGCTTTAGATAGAAAATAAATGGCACGTCATATACTTATCGCTTTGTTGGATTCTTCACCTTTGCATCCCTCTTCATCCTTTATCACATAAAGTTCATGTCTTCAAGGGTGCAGTGCACTTATTGCTTATGTCAAATACACACGCAAGTCTATGTGTTTCATCTGATTTACTTATCTAATGAAGCAAACAATGGTACACGTATTGGTGACTCGATTTCATGTCATATGTGTGTCATACTTTCCACTAACTTTTATTTGGAAGATTGCTTCCATTTATGGATCAGTATCCCTATAAATTGACAAGAATATGTGCTCCCTCCTCACAAAATTAAGGTAGTCCAACATCAAGTTCGATATTTTCCTTTTCAAACTATAGATTTTGGAGGTTTACAAGTGCAGCAAGATTATGTCTGCTTGGGGCCATAGAAGACAACCTTCTATAATTCCTGAGAATGCTGCCATTCTACAGTTTGAGGAGATCATGGTGGATGACACCATAATTGCAAGCCAGGAAAGGTCACCAAAAGAGGATACACCTTATGTGGGCAACGAAATCAAGTATCAGAGCTCTGAGGAATTGAGCACTAATAAAAAGGTGAACAACAAGAACATCTTAGGTGATGGAAAGGGAATAAATGATAAGGAGGGAGTCAAGGACTTGGCATCACAAGTGAAAACTAGTCTTACAATTAAGGACACTTAAGGAAGACAAACAAGGCCCTCTGCCTTTAGCAATAAACTAAATAAGGGCATGGTGTGGTTGTAGGTTTGTGTGCGTGTGTGCATGCATGCTGTTAGTGTATGTACATGTGCTCTTGTTTCATATATTAATCGAATAAAGTGTGCATCCTTTTAGCAATTATGTTATGTGTCGTTCTATCCATATGATATATTGCCATTCTATCATGAAGGCTTTGGAGACTTTTAAGCATTTTTATACATCATTGATATCTTTTAAGTATTGGTCTTGTGGGCAGGTTACAACTTTTAAGAATAACTACACAAGTGCACATATGCAGGATATATAATACAAGTTATGGGGTTCTTTGGAGGAAGGTGTGTTGCTAAGGTTGTAGTTGTGGAAGGTTTTGGGGGTGGTGGTGCTGGGCAAGGCGATGTCTACCCTACACTTGTATTTTGCCTCTTACTCTGAACACGCCTCTCCTTTGGTGTTGCCTCTTCATGATCACGATCCAATTGAGCCTTCCGTCCTTCCCCGCCTGGTGCTTCTCCAAGACACATCTTATGTCTACCATTTTAGACTCCATCACAAGACCTCGTCACCTAAATATCTCATGAGTTAGCAGCGCTTCTATCACCTAATTATCTAATTAATCATAATGTATCACACTTATGTTGCATGGTCCTCCTAATCATGAATGTGTCATACTCCCATTTCCTTAACAATCGCCACCTTGATGCCATGCATCTCTTTCCTTATCGTCGGCCACTTTGGGCCAAAGTTGAACTTCATTGGCTGATTTTATTTGTTTTAGCTCTAGAACTCCTAAGGTGGGATTCCTTATGTTAACTTCACTATCGACAACCTTGGAGGTTGTTGAAGCCTTGCCAGAAGAACTTGGCATAACTTCCTTAAAAGGACTTAACGACTGGGATCATATCTCCAACTGTTCTGATGCATCGAGACTAGTGCTAGCTTTATCCTTTTTAGTGGAACTATCCTCCAAGATTATATATTCCAACCATGTGAATGCAACTGCTGTGGATATGGGCCCAAGCAACTTGAAAAGTAGCCTGGGGTCCTCCTCTCCAAGGTTGGGACCTTAAAGGCTACAGAGGACCGAACAAAACTCAAAAGAGAATGTCAGAGTTCCGTATACAAAGCTCAAATCTAGAGTTACAATAGTCGTTCTTACACAAGCTAAGGGTGGGATTAAGAGGGGGTCTGCATTCTTCTAAAATATGGCGGCCATTAGGATGATCTTTACACGAAGCCTCTATGATGCTTCGTACTTCTTGTGAATGCCACTTGACACTACTTGAAACATATCTTCTCACTTTGCTGCCTCCATCTGTGTGGGAAGGAATAGCCATTCCCCCAACAATGTGTACGAGTGATTAGATGTTTATGGCTCTTTTTTTCATTGTTCTTAACTTGGATTACATGAACCATATACTTTCTAAAATTCAATAGATGTTTGCCGTATTGCATCTTTTTTAGATATGAACTTCAGTGGTTCTATCAGAAATTTATGTTGGAGGTATACTTAGTTGTTGTGTTGTGATTTTGTTCATGGGATGGAATCTTATTCATTCGATGAAAGGGCACACATGTTAAAAAATATTTTAGTGTCAAGAAGCCATCTAAAAACTGTGATCCACTAACTGTAAATTAAATTGAAACGATCCTCTCGCTGCAAATGTAATTGAAAATAAGTGGAAGTAAGTTATTATAGCTTGCCAGCTAAATGAAAGTCATTGCACTATAACCCACTTCTGCCTTGTTGTTTCTTCTCATTAGCTCCATTTATACTAGAAATTTTACAAAGTAGGTGATTGCTATTGTAAATATGTTCTATCTATATTAAAATTTTATAAGATTAGACCTTTGCCTTTCTTAAGGGCGCCTCCCTCCAACAATTGGTTTAGAGCTACCTGTATTAATTTTTTACTCGCTGAGTAGTGAAAAAATTTATAAAACTAGTGCAAAGTGAAGAGCTCTTTCTCGCTTTTTGATGCAGCTCTATCACAATTCACACAATAACATCTTCAAAGTTGCCCTAGGATCCACATAAACTTTGTGCTATCAACACCTTTTTTGAATGCATTAGAATTACTCCGATCCACCTTTGCATTAGTACTAACTAATCCTGTAGCTTGTATTGTGAGTCAATACCTTTGCGCATGTAACCTAGACAACTAATCACACATTATCTCCGATCCACTTGCGTTCCCCTTTCCATTCCAGGCGGAGACGCGTCGTCCCGCGGTGTCCACGCCAACCCAAACAAACGGCGTGAGGTGAGGCGAGAGCGGCAGAGCGCAGCGCCCTCCCCCCGCGGCCCCGCGGCCACCGCACCGCGTCGTCGACGTCGTCCCCCAGCCAAACCAACCCAGCGCAACCTCCAAAACGAATCCAACCCCACCCCAACCCGCGGCGCGGCGCGGCGCCCCCCCCTGAATCCCGGCGCCGGTGCGCGCACGGCACCGCAGGGCGCGGCCATGGACATGGACAGCGTCGAGTGCCTCTCCCTCCCGGACGCCGCCTTGGACGTGGACGACGTCGATAGCCACCCGCACCACGCCCACCACGGCCACCTCGGCCTCCCGCTCCACCCCGCCCACCTGCCCTCCGTGGGGGGCGGCGGCGGCCGCGCGTTCCCCAAGGTGAATGCCGGGTCCGGGGCGGGCGCGGCGGGGGCAGCGGCCGCGGCAGGAGCGGCCGGGGGCCCGCCGGCGACCAGCGTGCACGAGCTGCTCGAGTGCCCCGTCTGCACCAACTCCATGTTCCCGCCCATCCATCAGGTGGGTGCCTCGCTCCGCCTTCTTCAATTTCGGGTGGGGTTGCGTCCGGATTTGGGGATCTCGGTGGTGGGGAAAGCCCGGGATCTCTACGGAGGCGTCGAACCAAATTGGCCCATTATTTCCGGATTTGCCGCGTCGAATTGGGGATTTTTGCTCCCTGTAAGACTGGGTCATTTAGCTTCGAATTAATTGCGATTAAGAGGTGTGATTGGGCGCGTTTGGATTAGTCAACTGTAAAACCATCTGCGGATTGGGGCTTTCCTTGTCGGACGATTTGGTCAATTCCGTTAGATTTGGAATGAATCATGTGTTCCATTTTGGATCTGGGTTGGAACTTTACGGTAAGCGGAGTCTCTCCATGCCAAACGGGTGTATTTGGATTTTTTTTCGAGGATACAAACATTGCATTTGTTGTTTCCCTAGCTGCAAATGCTTCGGAATGGTGGGAAACGAAATGTTGAGATGCTTATCTGTTGCTTCTCGGCCTCATCTTGTCCTGTTCTTGTTAGTAATAGACAACGTTCCTAAAATATACTGAGATGCTGGTGTTTATCTAGTCTACCATGGAATTCTGATACTACTACTACTGAACTCAGATAATCTCAATTATGACCTTTGAATTGTTGAGAACATCATTTTGATGGAGCAGGAGATGAACTGGAAGAGAACATCAGTATACTTCTATCTGAGAACCCAAATGTCATGATACTCCATTTACCATGCTTGATTTGCTCGATACGGTCTGGGATGACCTTACCTTTGAGCTTGATGGGCTTAGCCCCAATTTTATTTGCTGTTAGTGATTGATTAGCCTATCTTCTATTATTTTGGATGAACTGGCTGTTGTAAGTTAGTAGCTCCTTTTCCATTCTTTATAGTTTGTCCCCATTGACTTAAGTGATGAAGAAATAACAGCTGAGCTAAGTGTGAGGGAGAGAAGTTGCTTTGTTGTGTATATTTTCAGAGACATTCTTTTCATTGTCAATAAGTTGTGCACTGGTTTGTCTTCTTATGTGAGACAGTGTACTGAAAAGATTTGTTGAAGGCAGCTAAGGCTAACATGTTTCCGTTTAGTTCTATTCACTCTGTACTCTCTATGCCAACTTTGAGGAAACACATGAAGATCTGCAGCCCCTGTATCCCATATGGTGGCGTAACTATCTAGGGTCCACTGAAAAAACATGTCAAACAAGCAGTAGGATACAATAGGTGTTGCCCATGTTGTACACATTTTCCCCTCTGTTATTTTGCTAAATTTAATTTTATATGAACATCAGTACATATGTTTCAACCTCTACTGCTGCCTTGCGTCTGATCCTAGACTGTATAACTACTGTTTTAGTATGTGTAGCACTAGCATGAAAATTCAGACAAGGGATAGGTAATTCCTCCTCTTTTAGACAATAAATAGATTGGTTATTTGATGTTTCTGGTTGTGTTGGAGGAGCCTGCGTTACTGTTGCTGTATGTGTGGCTGAGCACACATAACCTGGTGTTTGCTTTTGGGTTAGATCATTAGATTTATTACCTAACTGGAGCATACGCATGAGCTCTGTGTGGACATGAGCTGACTTGTGGGGATGTATATGTATTTCTGAATATTAGGTTGACACTCTTTTTGGACGTTTGTTTAGAAGAACAGCAGTATAGGCAAGTGTTCACGTCTATTGATAGTATCTTAGATATTTTCTCATGCCATTTTGCTAGGTAGACTGACTGGTCAAGGAAAGTAAAGTATAATTCGTTGTTGTAGTCTATTTTTGACACTCTTTGTGATACGAAACTGTTGGCCCAAAATGATCTCTTTCCATTAACCACACATAGATAGCAGTTTGGGAGGGGTACATATAGAGATAAGGCAGGGGTAGGTAGCAGGGGTAATTTAGGAATAAGTAGCTACTACATAGATATATAAGGTGCACATGCACCACCAACTACACCCAACACACACATGACTTATGCTATCAGAAACAAGAAAATAGAAACTTTTCAGCTTCATAGGACAGAAATAGGAAGCAGTGGGGATGAACAGATATGCATCTGGAATGAGAGTTAGGTGAAGTGTGAAGTTACTCTTGCTGTCAGGTTTTCTTATGGTGAAGAAAGCAGTGGGATTGCCTCCTTTCAGGCCAAACGAAAAATCTTGATGAAGTGAATAGAAATGGTCGAATGGATGTGTCCATTCTAACCTCCTCTAATGTGGTATGACTACATGAACATTTCCTTGACCCGCAGTTTAAAACATGATTCAGTGACCCACACAAAATACACATATCAGATTTTAGGATAAAATGGACTAAAGAGGAGAACTTATCTAAAACTTCATGCTCCCTTGCTCCAAGACTTGAAATGCCACATGCTCCAAGTCTTGAAACAAAATTCTTATATCCAGCTTGGATGTAATGCCTACCTCTATGCTCTAGTTAATATGCCCTTTTGTGTCATATGAATGCATCTACATGCAGTTTTAGAGCATAATTCTGTGAGTGATGGATGTGAATATATCCTTAATCAGAAGAAACATGGAGCATGAATAATTATGCAAAAGGATTTAGCCCATACTTATACAGGTCTAGGCCACCACTGAAGGCATAAACAGACATGGATTTTGTGCAAGTTGCACATGCACCATTTGTCTACACCATTTAGTGCACTCGGATGTGTGTTACACAAGTTCTTTATTCAAAAATTTAATTTTGAATGCTGTAACAATCAACATACATCACAGTGCAATAGTACATCATGAATGGTGTGGCATAAGGGGTGGATGTGGCACATTTGTGTTCGCAGCCACTAAGCAGATTGAACTTTGCATTGGGCTGTTAATTGTGTGGTCAACCACAGTCAAGTAGGGGACTTGGGAGGCAGAAATGTTCTTATAGACACGAATCAAGCATTTGCTTATCTAGTTTGGATTTAGTGATTGCCGGCAAGTAATCATGGTGGGACATAGTCAGATAATTGAATTGATACTTATAGTTCAGAAACATCAAACGTTTCTTCTGCATCTGTCAACACAATTTACTTGTATTCTGGCTTGCATATAGTGGCAGCCTAGGTGAGACCTTTACTTCTGTAAACTGGCTGCATACATTCTAGTTTCAAGGAGCCTGAAAATGAAACTCTGTACAGTTTGGCACGCTATGTCAATTGTTAAGATTTACAATGTCTTTGTTATGAATAGTTGTCTAGCTATGTCAGTTGTCAGCCTAGGTAAATACTATTAGATTTAGGAGTAGCTGTCTGACTATGTCAGTTTCATTTGGATGGAATTATATAAGCCTGCTGACAGGCATTGCACCCTCAGTTTTAGATAGTATATTTTAGTACTTGAATGCTTAGTTAGATAGTTGCCTCTACAGATAAGTTTGGTTTGGAAGGTCTCGATTATCTTTCCCTAGGATGTTTGCCTTGTCTCTATAAAAGACAAGGTAAATTGCTTTGAGAAGCAGGAAGGAAGTTATATTTCTACCTTATTTGTTTCCTCCCCTCCTTTTGCACCTCCTCCCAGCTTATTCCTGCACAGTGCACACACCACCACCTTCCACCAGGGCACCACTGCAGGGGAGACCCTACAGTATCCACACTTCTTAGCTCTGTTTCAGATCCAATAAAGTCGGAGCTGGCCGTTGCTGTTTTTCCTTTTTGAATCTTCAGGATTTTATTTTGTAAAAATTAGGTCTGTGGAAACCAGTTGCCTGTATGCTTTGTAGTGAATACATTGACAAGTATTGAGTACAGAAAAGAATTACTCTTGTGCAGGGTGATTTCCAATAAGCTAGGCAAGCAGGGAGTGATCTTTAACTGCTGCATGGGTGTACTGGTTGGCAAATAAGTTCTCCGTCTGCACCTTTTTGAACAGTGTTCTAGTTACTTTAACCTGTGCTGTTTATGTTAGGACTATCCACACTTTTTCTATGGTGAATGTTGGTTATCCATTGAACTGTGGAAGCACTACAATTTTCAGAAGAAATATTCCAGTTATTTTCTGATACCAGATGCATATATAATACAGTAATAGACTAGATCTATTTTTGTGGCACTAAAAAATTTCATTCATCAAATGCACCCTTTCAGTAGAGTAATTTGATAAGTAATATGTATTTGATTTTTTACAGTGCCAAAATGGACATACTTTGTGTTCAACGTGCAAGGCCAGGGTGCACAACCGGTGTCCTACATGCAGACAAGAGCTTGGTGATATCAGATGCTTGGCACTGGAAAAAGTAGCGGAGTCACTAGAGCTTCCTTGTAAGTACTGCTCTTTAGGTTGCCCTGAGATCTTCCCATACTACAGCAAGATAAAGCATGAAGCGCAGTGCAGCTTCAGGCCATATAATTGCCCTTATGCTGGCTCTGAATGTGCTGTGGCTGGTGATATTCCATTCCTTGTTGCACATTTGAGGGATGATCACAAAGTCGACATGCACAGCGGCTGCACATTCAACCATAGATACGTCAAATCCAACCCACGAGAGGTTGAAAACGCCACCTGGATGCTAACAGTAAGTATTAAACTAGCGAGCTATTCCTTCTATGATATCTATTTTCATGCTGTCCTTTTGTTAAGGAGTATGGAGCAGAATATGTTCTAAATTAATCCGACGTGTCCAATGTTTCTTTTTGGGTCAGGTATTCCATTGTTTTGGGCAGTACTTTTGCCTGCACTTTGAAGCCTACCAGCTCGCAATGGCTCCAGTTTATATGGCTTTCCTCCGATTTATGGGGGATGAGAATGAAGCAAGGAACTATACATATAGCCTTGAGGTCGGTGGCAACGGTAGGAAAATGGTATGGGAAGGCACTCCAAGGAGCATCCGCGACAGCCACCGCAAGGTTCGGGACAGCCATGATGGCCTTATCATCCAGAGGAACATGGCCCTGTTCTTCTCGGGTGGTGACAGGAAGGAGCTGAAGCTGAGGGTGACTGGACGGATATGGAAAGAGCAGACCAACCCGGATGGAGCCTGCATTCCGAACCTTTGCAGCTGAGCAAAGGAGACGTTGAAAGAAGAGAGAAAGATTGTGCTATTTGGCTGGCTTGTTATTTCAAAATTGCCATGTTGTTGTGTTTTCATTATAGTATGTGGCCGTTGCAATGTTGTACCTTAAGAAAAATTTTAGGATGTAAAATGTTCTTGTAAAGTAATTGTGTATAACAAATCCAAGAAATCTTACAAGTTGGCCCGTAAATGTCTACCTTGCATTCTTCTGTCGTTCTGACTTCTGAGCCGTGTTTCATTTCTTGCATTTTTCATAGGAAGGTACAGGGCACAGTTTTGCAAGAATAGCTCCAGATTCATGTTCATCTGATAGTCTACGGGTGTGAAGGCGAAGAAAAATGATGATAATGGTTTGTGGCAGCAACTTTGTTTCCAGTCAAATAGTAATGTGGAAACACGCTCCCCTTTAGTCACAATTGATGGTAATGGTTTGTGGCAACACTCTATACAGTCTACCAAGCATAGCTTTGACCACTATTTCTTCTGATAGCGATATTATTCAAGAATTTCAAATGCAACTCTACATATAAGATATCTGGAATGTCACGCAGCAGCAGGAAAACAGAAAAGGCAACACAATGCATCAAATTGGGTTCTGTATGCTGCTACTAGTTTTAACTGTGATCACTGGTCAGTACCATTTCTGTACCTCGCAGCACATCATGCCAACACACAGGATCTTCCTGCTGGTACTAGATCCGCTGCTGTCTGCTGACGTGTGAGATATTCTGATGCAGTGGTAATACATTGCACAGCACCTGCATTTGGCGAGAGACCGGCAGACTTGTGCGGGAGAGGAGGTGCTGGTGCAGCTTCGTTTGTCAGTGGCCGGTGTGAGTGGCAGACATGTACACTTGGGGGGCCTTTGTTGTTTTGCCCCTCAGGGAATCAATCCTGCCTACGACCAGTTGGCTGTCACAGGATGCAAATGAGCTTTAGACTTATTATTGCACATGATCTTCTGTACCCTGGTACCCAGGCTTGTTTGTTTCATTACCTTTGTTTGCTTACATAGCTTCTGCACGATCATCATAACATGATAGTAGCATTTTACATGATAACATGGTAGTATTTTACATGTTCATACTTACATGATAGTAGCATCAAGATGCTGGAAAATTGGATGGGAGAAAGAAAAGAAAATTTTGTTATATGCAAGCTTCGCAAAGAAAAAAAGAAGATGGATGATCATGTTTTGTTAGATGAACCTGTGGTATAATCTTTGCATGTATTTGTCACTTGAACTTAACAGAGATGACAACTGGCTCGGTAAAAAAAAACACAGAGAGAGATATGACAAATGGCGTGGGCCAACTTTTGCTTCGTTTCACGATTTCACGTGGTGGGTACAGTAGGCCCATGGGGCCCCATCAATAATTTGTCACTAGAAAACACCAAACGACATGTGCTTTTGTGTGATCAGATCACTGATCGAGCTAACATTTTCAGGCTTTTGATGTCAGGTTCTGAATTCATGGTGTTCATGATGAATGAAGAACTAAAAATAGACAGTCCTTGTTTAGAAGTAGAGGTTTATTTTGTTCCGTCCCACCAACAAATTGCGTTTCTATTCGCTGCATTTTGGCTTAAGTACCGCGGAAAATGTTACCAGGCAACGAGAATTGTCTGAAAATGCCATTGATTCACGGAAGAGGTTCAGTGTGACTGTGCTCCACTCCGGGCACAGTTTTATTGTAGATTCATTTGATATTTGATAATACTACCTCCGCTCTCCTTTATTTGACGCTGGCTAGCTTAAATTTGAGCTAATGAACGTCAAGTAAAAGAGAACAGAGGGAGTAACTTTTTTTAGATGTAATAGTTTTATTTCAGCAGCATGCAGAAAGTACCTGAAATCTGGCTGCTATACAGCATAGGAAGTCTGCCGTGCGAACATGGTAGGTTCATGAGGCCAATGTGTCAGTGTCAGGCAGTTTCTTTTTCCGTTCTTTGAACTGGATTTTTTTTCTTTTGAGAACTTCAGGCATGCAGGTTACAACCAGTCAACCACGACCGGGAGAAACCAGAAACGTCGGCAGCACATGCTTCGCGGTTCACACTGAGTAGAGTAACCACTGCCGTCCTGATCCGCTAACCATCATGATAATCTAACCACCATGCTCACCAAACACTGGAAATTACAACAGCTACCCCGATGGATCATCCACTGGTACCTGTCCACCAATCATGCGTCGTACAACAGCAACTTGAGTTGGTGAATTGCAGAATATGCTCCCTTTAGTCGCCAGCAAGACAAGATAGCATCAACAACTCGCATTTTGCTAGGACATCAAACTGCAGTTTGCAAGAGGCATCTCAACTTGCACATCAAAGCGCATCAAAACTACATTTTGCAGTAGCATTTCAACTTGCAAGATGCCAACATTCGCAATGACATTTCAATTTGCAGTTGCAGAGTTGTAGCTAGAATTGCTGCCAGAATGAACAAGATTTCTCAGATTTAGACAGAAGCTAGTTCCAATCAACAGGAAACATGGTGAAATGCATACCACCACTGACATTGCCTGACCATGTTTGTACTTGACACAAGGGACCAATTGTGAATGAATTGTCTACTTGGAACATCCATCTCAAGAACCAAATCTTTGTTTGGTCTGGACTCTGAGCATCCACCTAACAATCTATCAGTAATAATCTACAACAGCAAGAACACACCACCAATCTAGTAAATATGGTAAACTCCAAGAACTACAAATCTTGAGAACCAAAGGGATTAATCTAATTTACAAATCGGCCAACCTTATCTTACAATTTCACTGACTAAATCGAACCCAAAGAAACTAATAATTTGATCATGAGAGTAGAGTGCTACCAACCAACCAGAACCAGGCTGATGAGGTTGTCAGATCTTGGCCGGCCGCCGAGCAGTGGTGTCAGCATCTGAAGCCGAGCACGCGGCCGTCGGCCGGCGAGACGCCGATGCGGCAGACCTTGGCGGCCTCGACGTGGTGTGTGAAGACCTTGAGCACGGTGACCTTGCCCTTCACCACTAGCAGCGAGTCGACCTCCATCACCGGCGGCTGCTGCTGCTGCTCCACCACCAGCGCGGCCGTGACGTGCGGGGACGGCCCGGACGCGGGGACGGAGATGGTGGCCGGCTGCGCGGCGGAGGCGGGGCCCGCGACGGCGAAAGCGGGGACGGTGAAGCTGGTGGCCATATACTGCGTGCGTCCTCCATCGATCTGGCCGGCGGGGATGTACATGGAGCCGACCTCGCCGCCGCCGTAGGCGACGTGGAGGGAGCTGTCGTAGTGCGCGAGCGGGGAGCGGTTGGGGTTGCGCACGGAGGCCAGCTGCTGGAAGGTGAAGGCGACGGTGCCGTTGGCCACGGCGAAGGACGGGAGCTGCACGGCGGTCACGGCGATGGCCGGCGCGCGCGGGCGGTAGAGAATGAACAGCGCCGCCGCGCCGCCGCCGGCGGCCAGGAGGAGGAAGAGGAGGGCCACGATGCAGGACGCCGCGGGCGAGGAGGAGGGGCGGTGGCCGGAGCGCGCGGCCGCGTAGTAGTGCGGCGGCAGCTCCGGCGCCGATCTGGCCATGGCGGCCGGAATCTTGCGGGGGTTCTTGGTGGGTTGGGTAGCCGAGGAGGGGAGCAGGGGGTGTGTCCCGTCGGAGGCTGGTCACTTTACTAGCTAGACGCACGCACACGCACACGCACACGGGCACACGAACGGGCTCGAAAGCAACGGGAGCGGAGAGCGTCAGTGGTCGGTGAGTTTACACGGAGGAAGACCAGTCCAGCAGCCAGCGTCAGCTTTTACCACCGCCGGATCCGGTCAATCCATTCCGGCCACCCCTCTGGCTGAAGCATCCCGACTGCAAGAGACAACGATGCACCAACCACCTTCCCATGTACTTACTACGTTGAAATTTTGTATCCTGAAATATTCAGTTTGTCGATAGTGTCGTTCACGGAGCGCTTCTTGCCGCGCTCGTGTCGACACCGCGGCCGCTCCCCCACCCCTCCCTGGCCCCCTCCACCTCGCTGCCGCCGGAGCGCCCCGCGCGGAAGCCCATGCGGGCGCGAGGACGACGGTGGCAGGGCCTCCTCCATCGGATTTCCTCCCCCCACGGGACCTCATCTCCCTATCCATGGCAGAAACCATGGCCGGCGCATCCTCCGACGAGTGCTGCCGGCTCTACAGGCCGCCGGTGTCTAGATCCACTACATGTGACATCGTCTGTTAAGGTCCCTATATTGCCGGCAGTGTACCCATGCCTGTTTTGTGGCTTCTCCCTCCTCCTCTTCGTGGATAAGGTCGGTATTGGATGTTGGCTACTATCATGATTTGGGAGTATTCTCCTTCGGCACCTCTGTTTCGTCAACATTCTACTGGGTGGTGGTGCCAGCAAATCAATTACCGGCTGGTGTTTCCATCCCCTCCGCTATTCCCTTCCAAAGATTCCTCCCCTTGGACGGCGTTGGACGGTGGAACGTGGAGCTCGAATGTGCTGTCGGTGTCGCCATCAGCTTCAAGGAAGATTGCTGTTTTCGGTGCACTTTGGTTTGTGCATCCTTCACCACCCTTAGTCCCCACTCCGTTGTGAGAGCAGCAGCGGGGCAGCGTAGCCACGATGGATGGTGCAGGGTGCAACAGCAATTGTGTTACCGGCAAGTATGTTGCTCGGTGGTGGTGCTAATCGGCGATTGGTGGATGTTTTTCGTCTACACCGTGCTTTGTCTTTGAATTGTTTGTAGACTGCTATTTTCTCTTTCGCTTGACCGGTCAGCGGTTGATTGTTTGTAAGGTGCTTCGCACCAAATCCTTTGCCGGCTAGTCCGGCTTCCCCCTTGCTGTACTCTCAGATGCACCACGCTGACGTTGTAAGAACCACATGTACTTTTGCTCTTTTAATTGAGTTCAGTGGGCAATCTCCGCCCCCGTTGACGGAAAAAAAGATTCAGTTTAACCCATTATACAAAATTTCAATTTAGTTAGCCTCCCAGCTATTCAAATTTTACCAAATCTACGAGCTCAACGATGCTCACTCTCTCTCCCTCCCCATGTCCGTTTTTTTGAATGAAAAAGTTCAGGTGGGCTCCTTGCCCCCATTGTTTCCTAAATTTTTTTTTGGCCAAATCACCCTCTAATAAAAACACTAAGCTTTTAGGGTCTGTTTGGCAACAAGGTGTTAAAGTTTAACACCCGTCACATCGGATGTTTGGATGTTAATTAGGAGTATTAAACATAGACTAATTACAAAACTAATTGCACAGATGGAGTATAATTCGCGAGACGAATCTATTAAGCCTAATTAGTCCATGATTTGACAATGTGGTGCTACAATAACCATTTGCTAATAATGAATTAATTAGACTTAATAGATTCGTCTCACGAATTAGCACAGGGTTCTGCAATTAGTTTTATAATTAGCTCATGTTCCGAACATCCGATGTAACACTGTTAAAGTTTAACACCTCGTATCCAAACACCCCCTTAGTACATCAGCTTCTAATGAATGTCTGTCCAGGGGCAGTAGTCCGTCGTGCTTTAGCTAGAACTCTGAATCTGAACTGTTAAGAAGAAGCAATGTCCTTATCTAACAGTTCTTAGAAGTAAAATGCTGACACTATTGTACAATGAACTTGCCCCATTTGAAGTGACAAGATAGAAGCATGGATGGTTTAGGTCAAATCTTGTTGTTCTAAAGGTTTCGTCGAAACTTTCTAGTACCAAAAGTTCAGCTCAGCACGAGCATTCTCATTGATTCCGCACTTGGGCTTGGGCTGGCCTGGGGTAGGCAAGAGATTTCTGTGCGAGAAATGCGGGGGAAGACTGGAAGAGGACCCGCCTCACCTTGCGCAGTGACAGCCGGTCCCACCTTGTCAGCTCAAGCGCATGCTCTGGTCGGTGTGGGTCTCCTCGCGCTCCGCCCCTCCCCGCGCGGGTACGGCGGTGGCCAGTGGGCGCCCGGATCTGAAGAGGTGAAGAGCAGCGACTCTGGAACGGCGGCGGTGCAGTGCAACGCGGGCGCGCGTGCCATTGCTGAAGAGAAGACCTCGGGGAGTGAGCGCCGCCCGCGACCGTATCAAGCGCCCCAGCAGGCAGCAGATACCATAACAGGCTGACGGACGCCGGCAGCAATTTCGTCGGCCACCACATGCCGCTGCCGCCGCAGCACAGCAGGAGGCGGCGGCCACCAATTTTTTTTTCTCGAAACATTGGCAGGAGCACTGCCTTTCATTTAAGTAGAAGAAGTTTAAAGAAGTAGCTTACAACGGGGCCACCAATTTTCCTCGTCTTCTTCTATGGTAAGAACATTTTTACAGAACAATAGACCCAATATACTGACTCATCAGCATAGTGTGTCCTGTTTCTAGCATTTGTCAGCAGAGGTTTTAGGACCAACACCTGTTATAGAAATTCATCGAACTGAAATATCTGTCGGAAGAAAAAAAACTGAAATTTCTGATAGAATTCGGGACTTCATACATTGTCCACTGTGCTGGTCTGGTAACATATTAGCCATCACCAACCCCAGAGGAGAATTGCCGGCTTCAAACAAGTTTGAGGAACAACAAAAGCAACCTTTTCGCAATTGTGAGAGTACACGGCAGCTATTCAGATAAGGAGGAACGCCTACATCCATGGCGGCAGTAGTTTTGCTACCGATAGCATGATGATTATTACATCCAAGTTCTAGTACATGTTATACCTTGAACTGACAAACCAAAAACACTCTGTACAGATAAAAGCAAAAAAAAGAAGTGATAGTCTAAGAATTATACATTATCAGCCTGATGAGCTGATAGCAGGAGTGGAAGTGTAAATTCCAGAGTTGGTCTATTCCTTCTATCTCCCACCAAGCAGGAAATATTAATCGATGCTGTACATGGCCTATAGTCCGTTCAGCCATTCAATCATCAGCTGACAGGAGGGTCTGCACTATATATTCCATAGTTGGTCTTCTGCTTCTGTCTTCCTCCAAGCAGGACACTGCCAATTTGATTAGTGTTCTTGCTTGCACAGGGTTGAATGGCGGATTCAGTTTTGCATCCACAAACCCATCAATCCACGACTGTTCCTTCCCTTCCAGTTTATCAGAAAGCATCCTGACAAGCTTCCTAAGCATATCATGCACCTCACCTGAACCTTCAACCAACTCTGAAATTCTGGTGCCTGATAAAAGCTCAAGGAGCACAACTCCATAGCTGTATACATCAACTTTTACTGTGATGGGGAGACCCGATACCCATTCAGGAGCAATGTAACCTAATGTTCCTCTTATATGGGAAACATTCTGGTTGGACCCACCTCTGTTTAGTAACTTTGCCAACCCAAAGTCAGTGATCTTAGGCTCAAAATTTTCATCTAACAGTATGTTCTCAGGTTTCACATCGCAATGGATGACCCATTCTAAGCACTCATGGTGAAGATATGCTAACCCTTTTGCAACACCTAACGCGATATCAAACCTTCCCTTCCAGTCCAACAAGATATTGTTTTTGTCATTGAACAAAATGTTAGCCAGTGACCCGTTCTCAACATATTCAGAAACCAACAACCTATGTGATCCTTCTGAACAAAAGCCCCATATCCTCACAAGATTCATGTGATTGATCCTCCCAATTATGCTTAGCTCAGCTTGAAACTCTTCCTTGCCTTGCCTTACATTTTCCAGCTTCTTCACAGCCACTTGCCTATCATCTTCAAGGACACCTTTGTACACAGTCCCTGAGCCTCCCTTTCCTAGCTCAACTTTAAACTTTCTAGTTGCCTTGACAAGTTCTCTGTAACTATACCTTCGAAAATTACTAGTCATTACTTTGTAACCTTCCTCAGCTGCCCATAATTCTGATGGCCTAAGCTCTCTTCTCAAAACAAAGAACCATGCAAATGAAATAAAGGAAACTTCAACAACAAAAAATGCAGCTATGAACCCATAGAAGTAAAACCACTTTGATTCTCCTCCACCAGTCTTGTGCACATCTGGAAATGGTTTTCTGATGCTTTTGTTCATCTGATCACAGTCAAGCTGACGTGGCACAGAATCAAACACATTGGAATGGGGAATAACGACACCTAAAACACTCACCTTTATTGGAACCTTGAGATATATAGTCCTTACATCCTTTGTCGGGTAAGTTCTTCCACTGAAAAGATAAGCTTTTGGATAGCATGATCCTGTACCCTCCTGATATTGAAAGCCTTTACAGGTGCAGTCACTGATACAAATATTCCTACAAGTCTGAAAAGAAACTGACAGACGATGTTGCTGATCTGACCCCCAAAAATCTGTATTGGGAAGTTTCACAAACTTCATAGATTTTTTGTCATAATGATCACATGTTATGTTAACGATAGCCATACAACCTTCAGTCCAGTTACCTGGGTTTCTCATCACATAACCTGGTGGGCATGAACATGTAGGTTTAGGTGAGTAATGGCAGATTCCACTAGGACCACATAAACCATGAATATTGCAAGGTTGGGACATTGCTACCATTGAAACTGACCATGACCCATCTGAGTCATTCAAGCTATACAGACGGAGATTTCCATCAGGGTCAAGAGTTAGTCTTCTATTAATGTTTGACCCTGCATCCAAGGCCACAAGTGGTTGGCCATCAGCAAAATCGCTTGATGCAAGGATCCCACTATTACCAAGGGTTCCCAACCTCGTACTGTTATACTGGTTTCGGCCATCCTGGTAGAGATTTTGATCAGGGTCTGGCCAGTATACATCCGAAACTTCAGGCACATCATATATAAGTGATAGTACTGAAAGGTCACTGAAACGGAAGATATAGTTACCAGGACTATGCGATTGAGTTGTAGGGACTAACTTTGTGGTAGCAGTGATGTGTTGTGTTGGCAGGAAAGTGTCTGTTGGTGAATCAAAACTTTGCCAGACGGTGTTACCTCTTGAATCCTCGATGATGAGATTCCCAGTGTTCAAAAGATGAGCATGACGAACATTTGTGAAGTTGCCATCAGCTTGCCACATGACTGTGCCATCATAATCCATAAGGACCATGTTTCCATCCTTCCGCAAGGTTACAGCAGACCTCCTGGCATGTACAGGACGGTCAGGGTTTGCGCTCCAGACAATGGTCTTGTTGGCTGCCTTGGAGTACCATATTGAGAACGTGAAGGCATTGGTATAGACTTCGTAGAAGCCAGAGGAGAAAGTTCCATCTGATGATTGTAAGATGTTGGTTTGGTAGGATTCAACTCTGAGGGACGAACCCAGTGAGAGAATGTCACGGGACGCAGCTCTTGGAATTAGAGCAAAGAAAGAGAGGATGGAAGCAGTAGCAAGGACAGTTGCAAGAGAAAAAGCCATTGTTGCAGAGTATGCTTTTGGACAATGAATGCACAACTACTTATATCCTGTGTTATGCCTAATTTTTGTCTCAATCCTGAAAGCAAAACATCATTCCTGGTCAAATTCAGAGTGCTATGGGGACATGGGGTTCAAATTGTTTCAGTTTTCTTTCTGCACATTAATGGTGAAGTATACAGCAGTCTCTAGCAGCCAGTTCTAGTCAACCTTTGCTGCTATCAGAGCTCAAGAAAAGTCCATATGGACAGTGACGCTGCTTTAATAGTTCAATCAAGATAATGTACCGGGCTTAAAGGTGGGTCCCCCTATAACTTTACAGTTAGGATATGATACTTCACGGTGGCTGCTCTGCACTTGAACATTCAGATGAATTGACCATGGTTTGCGTCGTGGACTTGGGTAGTGAGAAACTGAGGATAAGGTCAGAATGATGGCTTTCAGGCAGCGATGCCAACATTTTGGTGTGTAGCTAACCAGAGAGAACAAATTGCAGAGTGCAGTTATGGAGACAGTTGAATAATATGCTGTGGATTTTGAAGGAGTGACTAAGTCCTGATACTATGATAAATACATCATTGGGTTTTTCTGTGTCTTGTACGCAATAGGTAAGTATAGAAGGCAAAAAGACATACTTGATGTTGACACGGGTATTCTTTGGTGTTTCAGCAAAGGACCAGTTGGTGAAAACGTGCTCTTGCCAAGTGGCTGCCTGGATTGCCAGCATCTATGGAAGCAGCATATCAGTGATCCATTAAATTTATGCAAAATTTATTTTGTTCTGGTAGAACTGCATTAGCTTATACTATATGGAACTGGAAGTGCTGTCAGCTGGAAATAGCAGTTGATAGAAGACCAATACTAGAGCTTTGTCTGTACTTCTTATTGACCAATTGAGTCAGACGATATTGAGATGACCAATTTTTTTTTATCATTGGCAGCATGCCAGTATGTCCGGCACCACATTATGATCCCATGATGGTATCTGCTAATCTGAATATCATTATGCATCAGCATTGACACAGTGAGTTTCTGCTAACCTGATGGGGAGATCATCAGTGGTTTCTTGCTGCCGGAGCCGGCGCGGCGTAGGGTCTGGAACTGACCGTCGAAGGCCAAGCGTGTGTGGTCGTGTGGAAAAACACGTGTCGGGTATGCCACTGCTGGAGCTTGCTATGCATGCCGCCATGCCCAGCCGGTGCGAGCTCCGTCCCGCGGCGAATGGCGTTGGCGTGCGGCCGGCCGGTCAGATACCGCTGCGGCCTGCGGGAGCAAATTAAATGGGTGCGAATCTTTTAAGAGGGGGATTGGTGGGTCAGATGGGTGGAGCTATGCACCTCCGGCGGCGGCGGAGGTCGGCGGCGTACGGGAGGGAGGACCCGATCTGAACCCAGCCACCCAGGGGCCATATGAGAATGTCAGGTGGCATTTTGCCAATAATTGGATCGCGATCGATAGTTGCGATCCAATACAGGGGGTATTTCGCAAAGTTCCCGATCGCGATCCGGCCCTCCGCCGCGACTCGCCGGAGCGCCGCCTCTGGCTTTGATGCCGCGCGCGGCTCGCCGGGGCTGCGCGTACGGCGGAGCCGCCCTCCGGCCGCGCGTCCAACGCTTCCAAATGCCTGCGTGAAATCGCCACCGGCTCGCCCCGCCGGCCGCCGGCAGCACGAGCTACCGCCCACACTCGCCGCCGCCGGCACGCTTCGCCCGTCCTCTCCGTCGACACCGCTTGGATGTCAGCATGGAGAGAGCTGTAAGCGTGGGAACTTGGGCCAATCAGGCCACCGGCGTCAGCTCTGCCCGCCTCGCCTGCTAGCACCGACGGCCTCTCACAGCCCGCGGTGCCCTCTGAAACAACCAGAGCTCAACGGCGGAGTCGAGTCGCTCTCCAAGTCTCCATACCTTCCATCAGATCTTTTGTTGAATAATTTAATTCAAGTCATGAAAAGCCAAGTTCCTGAACTCCATCAATTCAAGGAATTCAACAAGTAATTTGGCATTAGCAATATCAGTTGCCAAACTGTAAATATGTGATTATGTGAACGGCATGCTTTCATAACCGGCGCCTAAGGCCTGGTTTAGTTCCCTGCTTATTTTTAAGCACCCGTCACATCGAATGTTTAGATACTAATTAGAAGTATTAAACGTAGACTATTTACAAAATTCATTACATAAGTGGAGGCTAAACGGCGAGACGAATCTATTAAGCCTAATTAGTTCATGATTTGACAATGTGTTGCTAGTAAATATTTGTTTGCTA
>NC_028452.1:5308262-5321291 GCF_000263155.2 Setaria italica | reverse complement strand
CCATTTAGCCTCCACTTATGTAATGGGTTTTGTAAATAGTCTACGTTTAATACTTCTAATTAGTATCTAAACATTCGATGTGACACATGCTAAAAATAAGCAAAAGTAACCTAACACCCCCTAAGATTCTTGAACTTTGCTGATAACACTTTCACTGCACTATTTGACTAGTAGGCAACGACAATGGCTGTTGGAAACCTGCACGAAGTGCTCATGCCCCATGCCTCCATCCAATCTTTTCCAAAATGAAAAAAAGAAAAGGATCCCTTCATATATCTACAATTTCTTTACAAGCGTGTGTGTCCCTTCCTCGCTTTTCTTGCTGCCGGTGCCGGCGCGGCGTAGGATCTGGTGGAACTGACCATCGAAGGCCAAGCGCGTGTGGCCTATCCACAAACACGCCTTGGGTCCGCCACTGCTGGAGCTCGCCGGTGCGAGCTTGGTCGCGCGGCGAATGGCGCCCGCCTCTGGCCGTCTGGCGTGCGCGCGGTCGGATATCACTGCGGCTTGCGGGAGCAAATGGGTGCGGATCTTCTCGACCAGGGGGATTCGTAGGTCAGATGGGTGGGGCTGCGCACTTCCTCTACGCCTTCAACGCGGGGGTCTGGAGGACCCGATCTGAATCCAGGAGGTATTTTGAAAATAATCGGATCGCGATTATTAGTCGCGATCCAAATTCGGGGCTATGTGAAAATATATGGGGGCATTTTGAAAATAATCGGTAAGGAGGTTTTCGCAAAGTTCCCGATCGCGACTTGCCGGAGCGCCGCTTCACGCGGGGGCCTCCCTTGGAGTACCTCTTCTTTCCCCTGCCTATATCGGAGCAGCCCCAGCTCGCCGCTGCCGACCGCCGAGCACGTCTCGGAGACGCACCTGGTGATGTCGGCGATGGCGCCGAAGGCGCTGCAGCGCGCCTTGCCGACGGTGTGCGCTCCGCAGAGCGAGACGAGCAAGGTCGCCCGGGTAGGAGAGGCTCGCTGCGTTGAAGGCGTAGAGGAGCTCGTCGACGGTGGCGGTGGGCGGCGGGAGCTTGAAGACGTCGAACGTCGTTGTCGGAGGCGGGCGCCAGGCTATCGAGGCGGCCCAGGGGCACGTAGAAGGCGGGGCCGCCGGCCAGGTTGACGGCGTCGCGGGTGGAGCACGGTGATGTCGGCGCAGGAGACGGTGGCGCCGACTGGCCGTGCACATTAGCGTGGATGTCCTCGATGAGCTGCAGCACCTCCTGCTGGAGCCCCACGTTGGGTGGAAAGGTTGCGCTCGCCGTTGTCCAGGAGGATGGACGCGTACCTGAAGCTGGAAAGAGGAAGGAAGAGGAGCAGAGCTGAGCTGACTGCCATGTAATCTAGAGCTCTTGAGATCAAAATAAAATCTTTTGCAGAGTTCTAAGAGATAGCTACAAATATTGGGCAAGTAAAATAGAATGAGGAAAGTGAAAAAAAAAGTGGGGATTGTACCTGCAGGCTTAGAGAAGCACTTGCTCTGCCTTTCTTCCTTGGGATTCATACGGCATGTTGTTTCTGATGTTCAAAGATAGTGACGAGTGACGACATGGATCAATCGTCACCTCACCATTCTCGGTGCGTCTTATACTTGCAACAGCACTGACATTAGCCGCGAAGACGAGAATGTTCAGCAACCTTTTATGTTTGGAATTCCAGAAGAGACGTGCTTACCTTTTGCTGGTACATGATTGTTGACACCATTGATATTATCACAAGCTATATCATTCATTTATTTCCCAAATGCAAGCAGCAACCATATCTTGGGCTCGAGTTACCTGTACAGAAGAATCTGTGTAGTGTCCCCAATTTATGACTTACAAAAATTATAAAAAAGTCTTATGTAGCATATATAGTAGCAAGCCAAGGTTGTACACTTCTTCTGTTGGCAAACCACATTCTGCTGTTGTGATATGAATGTACATGCATTGTTTGGCGACGATGGTGGATGTCGATGGGTCATTGAGGCGTGTTCGACTAGACCGGAAACGGACCTCCCACGGCCCAACAAGACATTCGGGACTATGTTTGTGGAGCTTAAGCTAAACGAACGGTGTTGACTGAACCCTCAAATAGTTAAATACCAGCTTAAATTGAGCCTAGCTTAACTGATTAGGGTGGGAGGTGTGGTCGTGCACCTAACCACTCAGGTTCGAGTCACCTCTAACTCGAATTTAGATGTCTATTTTCTTCTTCTTAATAAAAGACTGTCTAGTTCCTCCTAAGTTAGTTCTAATTCGCAGAACATTTGCGGCCAGTGAATACAAATGGCAATCGACGGCGGTAAGTATGGACTATGGAGCAAAGATCATGCTATCAAAGTACAAGTCTTTGTTTTATTGTAAACATGGCTCTCGTTCCAATTGCTAACCAAAAGACTCATGCTCTAAAACTCGAGTTAAACTATGGTCTAAATTAAACCAGGAGCATCAACAACCCACACAGTAGAAAATAGCTTCACTTTGTCGTAGAGATCGAGTAACAATTGGTTATATACACGTACGGAGTAGAATAGAAGTCACACAGCCCTAAGGCCATCGACCCTGGGATAACATCACCAGCGTATATGCGGCCGACACCTCGCACTTGGTTAACCCAAACATGTAGGTCGCCTTCTTGGCACCGCCGGCGCCGTCGTCTGGCGGTGATGGTGCTTGCGCTGCATCCTCGCCGCCCTGCGCACCGGGCTCCTTGTCCACCGCCTTCGCCGCGCCACCGGTGCCCGACGCCGACGATTGTCCGGCGGCCGCCTCCGTCATTCCCGCACTGGCCTCTTTCTCCGCCGTCTTCGTGCCATCCGCCTCGCCCGGCGCACCACCAGTCTCCACCTTTGCCGCGCCACTGGCCACCGGCGATAACTGTGCGGCCGTCTCCTCCGGTGCACCGCCGGCCTCGTCCTCTTCCATCTTCGTGCCATCAGCGTCCGGCGACGACAAAGGTCCGGCCTGCTCCTCGCCCGCCGCTGCCTTTGCGCCACCGTCAGGCTCCTCCGACGGGGACGGCGCGGACGCTGCCTCGCTCTTCACGCCACCGCCGCCGTCTTCCCCCTTCCCGTTCGCACCATCAGCAATATCCTCCTCCATAGCTGCGTCGTTGCCACTGCCACCCGCGCCCCCGTCTGGCTCCAGCGGCGAAGAAGCCTCCGCCTCCGCCTCCGCCGCCATGGAATCATCATTGCCTCGGCGGCTCGCCCTCCGGTCCTCTTCTTCGCCCAAGGCGGCGTCGGCGTGCGCGGCGTCGCCCTTGAAATAGTGCAGAATGACCATCCCGACCTCCCCTCCCGGCGGCCGGAACAGCCACAGGTCGAGCATGACGTGCTTCGGCCCCGGCCCGGCCTTGCTGCCGCCGCCCTTGACGACCACGAGCCCGTTATCCTTCAGGAAGTGGCCCCACTTGTTGGTGAGCCGGTAGCTCCTGTTGCTCTCCAGGTACCTGATGGTGATCTCGTACTTCTCGCCGCGGCGGTCGTAGGCCTCCACCTTCAGGCCCTCGCCGTGCGCCTTCTTCTTCTCCGCCTCCGTCAGGAACGCGCAGAGCGGGTACTCGCCGGGGTCGGCGCGCCAGCTCTTGCACGACATCTGCAGGCGCGACTGGTGGATGTTCCGGTCGCAGCTCGACAGCAGCCTGCCGTAGACGCGCTCGGGGGCGGCGGCGTCGACGCCGAGGCTCGCGAGGGTGGCGCGGAGCATGTCGCTGACGACGGCGCCCATCTTGAAGAAGGAGTGGTCCGCGTCGGAGCCGGCCGCCGACGTGGACTGGCCGTCCCGCCCCATGCCGTACCAGAACGGGGTGCCGCAGTCCTTGCGCTTCTTCGGCTTCGGCCTGCGCGGCGGCTCGTTCTTGGTGCCCCCGTGGGAGCGGATGGCGTCGCCCAGGAGCTTGCCGCCTCCGGGTCCGGAAGGCCGGCGCGCGACCGAGGCGTCGTCGTCGTAGGCGCTCATCCGAGGCGGGCTCGCCGGCATCTTCCCCTTGCGGATCCGCTCCTTCTCGGCCCAATCGGCGGGTCGCTCCCTACTGCTGCTCGCCGACGCCACCGCGCCATCCGTCGCCCGTGACGGCGCCGGTGGCGCGCCGCCGCCATTCTTGGCGTCCTCCGCGCGAAGCGGCCGGTGACGCTTCTCAGGCCGGCGTACGTGCTCGTCGGCGCCGCCTCGGTCGGACCACGGCCGTTTCTTATCGCACGCCGCCGACGGCGCCACGGCAGGCCCCTTGTCGCCCCGGGACAGCGGCCCCGGTGGTGGTGGCGCGCTTGAGCCGCCACGGCCAGGAGCAGCATTGCCCCCGAGCTCCTCCTCCTCCTTGGGCGGCCGCGAGGCGCTCCTCCGCCGCCGCGGAACGTTCCTGAACGGCGCCTCCGGCGTCGCGTCCTCGCCGGCCACCGCCATGCCTCGCGTGGTGCGTGTCCGTGTCGATCAAGAGAAGTGGGGGAATCGTCGTGCTCCGGAGGCGCGACAGACATGCAATATATGTGGAAGGGGATCGGTGGAGTCTCGGTGTTGGATGCGGAGAGGGTGCTGACGGTCGGAGTCGGGCCGGTGCTGGACTTTCCTTTCCGGGGCTTAACTGTACCGAGAGCGATACGGACTCCTCGGGGCCTTCCTTTTCTGTCTGCCCGGAATAGTCGCTAGCTCTGTTCACCGTCTGCCCCAAGGCAAAAACCACTCGAGCGTATCTGCATTGGTCGGATGCTAAGCAATTTCCATTGCACGCGAATACACGATAATCCAAGTTTCTACTCCCTCCATCCTAAATTATACGTCTTTTTAATTTTTCTAGGTGCACAATTTTTTTTCTATGCACCTAAATACTCCATCCGTTGCAAATTTCATGTCGTTTTGATTTTTCTAGGTTTATGGATATTATTATGCATATAGATTTGTTTTGGCTCTTCTATGTTTAGATATATACAAACGTCTATAAATCTAGAAAAGTTAAAACGATCTATAATTTAAAATGGAGGAAGTACCATGCTACCATCACCTGCTATGACATTCTGTCGGACGCCTACATGACCATCTCCACTGCTCCAACTTCTCAAGCCAGGGGCTGCCTCTGATCCTCAAGGCTGTTAAAATCAAGATCCCGGATCGGAACTCTAATGGTAGGCTCACAAATCGTGAGATCATAACTATGAGGATAGTAAAATTGTGTCGATTCTACTGAATGGGAGATTCTACTGAACGGGATCGCGGGATCAACACGATAAAACTAATATCATAATGTCGTAAAATCACACGATAGAATCACGATTTTGACAACTCTAACATGTTACCTGCCCGCTATTTCTCTATGCTTTTTGTTTAAATTTATTGCAAACGTAGTAAAACTATCAGCCACGAAAGCTTGTAATATATTTCCTTGTTTTGTGATCGGAGTTCATAAAGTTTCACCGAACGAATCGCTAAGTATCGTCTGTTTGAGAACAAAGGGAGTATATATAACTAATGCACACATCAAGACTAATATAGCTTGGAGAGAGGTCAAGGTGTGTTTTGGGGCCTCTGATGAGTACGAGACTAGGAAGAACAGTCAGAGAGGTGGCTAGAGAAGTAATACTAGCAGTTTATAGGTCGTTTTGGAATGCATACAAATACCTATGAACTAGAAAAGTTAAAATGACCTCTAACTTAGAATGGAGGGAGTATTTCATTTCATTTTATTTTATTTGCAGGCAAGAAAGACAGCTACCAATATACACCACAGTAGTTTCTCTGTGCAACACTTCCGAGAATACGTCCTTCTGTGGCAAGTCGTACAACAGGTAGCCCTATGCCCGGGTGTCCAAGATGAAATCACTTGGAAGCTTACTGCAGATGGTAACTACTCCACAAAATCCGCTTACGACGCACAGTTCATTGGTTCGGCATCCACCAACTTTGACGGCTTGATTTGGAAAATATGGGCTCCTAGAAGCTGCAAAACCTTCTCCTGGCTCGCAATCCAAAATCGCCTTTGGACTGCTGACAGACTTCAGAAAAGGGGATGGCCAAATCAAGCTACTTGCCCACTATGCCGGAGATCACAAGAATCGGCGCTACACCTCTTCGCCGAATGCCGGGTTACAACAAGAATCTGGGCCATGGTGGCGGACTAGTTGTCGGCGCCAGCAATCCACCCGAGAGCTTGGCAACAGGCCGATACGCTGCACCACTGGTGGTTGAATTCCTGCTCTAAGAGAGGCATGCGAACTTTGATTATGCTAGTTACATGGACAATCTGGAGGGAAAGGAATATGAGAATATTTAACAGCAAGGAGTCTTCTGTCAATATGATTTTCGAGAGGATCAAAGACGAGGCCACCGTGTGGATTATGGCGGGAGCGAAACATCTCTCCGCTCTAATGGTGCGATGCTGATTGCGTCTGAGTTCATAGTGTTGCTTTATTTTATTTTATTCTTCTGGCTCAATTTTGCCTCATTTCATTTCATTTTTTATCCATTATGTTTATCCAGTCTGGATTCCTTCTTTTTAATATAATCGACAGCTCTCCTGCCAGGTTCGTTTCAAAAAAAAGAAAGACAGCTACACTTCACTGTGGTCAACATTTCATCGCTCTAGACGTGCAGGCCCTTGCTTACACGTGTCCCTAATACATCATCGATCCGCCCTCTGCGTGTCATTGCGATCACCTCTCCATGTATATACTTCAGGCTGACGAGCCATAGTGCAATCAACATCTCTAGCGGAGTAAGCCGCAGTTCCTGTGACGACCGCGGCGCCGCGATGCCACCTGGCTCACCGCCGGCCATGCCAACCTCGATAGTTGGCACGTCGCCGGCACAATCCGCAGCGGCAGCCTCGCGTGCACCTATGCCCTCATCCTATCTTGCCGCGCCACCATGGCCATGCTGCCGTGGTTGCTCGGTGGCTTCATCGGGTGCAACCCCCTTCATCTTCCCTGGTCCCGTGCCACCGGCAACGCCTCACGTAGCCTCGCCATCGCAGTGGTGCAGTAGCAGCACCCCGAGCGCGCCATGCTGGTGGTCTGGATAGAAACCGTCCTCCCGAGCGGCAGCTTCGGCGAGCGGAACGCCCAGACCTCGATGTGGACACGGTCGGCATCCTGCTCCGGGTGGTTCTCGCTGTTCAGCTCCTCGCCGCATGCTTCGTCTGGCGCTTAAGGCTGCGCGAAGGCGGCACAACAGGTACAGCTTCTTCGTCTTGCTTCCGAGTTGTGTCACCATCGCCGACTAGGAGGACGTTGGTTTACAGGAAAACTTTCCATTCTTTGCCTATTGTAAGGAATCAGTGCTCGTAATCTAAGAGGGGGAGGGTGTAGAGGGAGAGGGGTGAATTAGGCAACTTAAAATTCTTAGCCTATAGCTTCCATTATTTTCATGTAAGTAAACTAGACCATTTTATCCAGTCGTGCAATCTATGGTTGATCTAGTGTGAAACTCTCATCCCAAAATAAGTTTTGCAATCTATAGCCAATCCTATCTAGGTACTACTCTAGGAAAGTAAAGTCACACAAGTTGCAAGTATGAAATGCGAAAACGTAAAGAAAAATGCGGAAACGTAAAGAGGAGGCACACAAGTTGCAGGTATGAAATGCGAAAACGTAAAGAAAAATGCGGAAACGTAAAGAGGGGATGAGAGGAAGCAAACTCTTGACACAAAGATTTATCCCGTGGTATCAGTAGTCACTAAGCCACCACTAGTCCACTTTGTTGAAACACCAACACAAGAGTATTGCTTCCCGGTCACCAAGTCTCTCCCAAGGTGTTTCTTGACTTTCCACAAAGGCTCGACCATAAAGGCTCACACCAAGTCTCTCGGTCACCTTGATGCCGTCTTCACTAAGGAGCTTCTCCATGAAGGAAAGGGGTCTCCACGTCCCCCGCACAAGGTCATCAACACTGCTCCACACCAAGCCGGAGGGTCGAAGATTTGCCGGCGAGCCACAAAGGCTCTAAGGTACTAGCACACCTCTTGTACAGCTGTGGTTCACTTTAGAACCTGATCACTTCTCTTTAGGCCTATCCTAGTACTAATCACTCTCCTAAGCTTGTGCTAAGCCTTTGATGGATCACTTAAGCACTTTTGGTGGCATGGATGTGTTCTTGATGAGTCTTGGTTTTCAATGCATCCCTAGACACTCCAGCTTCTCCAAATGAGTGAGTGGTGGGGTATAAATAGCCCCAAAGGCTGAAAGAGTCGTTACTCCAACGGCTAGTGAAAAAGTATACCATCAGATGTTCCAATGGTCTATTTTTGGCCTGCATCGGAACATCCAGTGCAATTAGCCGTTGGACTCCCCGAGCCCAAATTCCTCAGAAATTCATCCAACGCTTTATCCAATGCCCCATCGGATCATCCGGTGCCACTATTTACATCACATAGCTGTTGGATCCCCTGACGTCGTTGCTCCGATACATTCTCCGATGGTGTAGTCGGATCATCCGGTGTTGATGGATTTCTTGCCAAAACCTTATGTCTAATTTCAAAGTAAATATACTTTGTCCGACGCTCTTCTTGCGCATACCATTGGATTATCCGATGCTATTGAGTTTTCTCTATCTTTCAAGCCTGTCTCTTAGAATTCGTCCGACGCTACTAGAAAAGTGACCATCGGAACATCCGATGGTTGACTTTGTCTAGTTTTCTCTGTAGCGTACCAATTACTCCGACGCTTTTCAGGCGGGGTATCAGAACATCCGATGGTGCATTTTTCATTCCAATTCGTCCAACGCAAGCATTAAAGATACCGTCACTTGGATCTATCATTTGGATGCTTCAATACCATAGAATAATTTTAGATATCATGGCTTGGTCACTTGAATACCATAGCTTGAATACTCGAATACCATGACTTGAATACTCGAATACCATGACTTGGATGTCAAGAATACCATCATTTGGACCTTGCCATGATTTGATTTGAATTCTTGGGATCTAGAAAATCTACAAAGTACATGCTAGACAAAACATTAGTCCCAATAACTGTGTTGTCATTCAATCACCAAAATCACAAACTATGGATTAATAAGATCATGTTCGCTACACGTATGATCTTGTAGCCACGGTTACTCGACAGATAGGATGGCGTACACCCGATCGTTGCGGTCGTACGCCTCCACGGAAAGCCCTGGCTCCGTGTTCTTCTTCTCCTCCTGCTCATCATTCTCACCCATGTTTGACTCCTTGTTGCCATCGCCGCCCTTCTTCCTCTTCTTGCCCTTGTCCTCCCTGGCACCACCCTTCTTGCTCTTGCTGTTGCTACCGTGCTTCTCACGCTGCTGTGTCATCATCTTCTCCAGCTCCCTGCGATTCACCAGCGACCAGTCCTTGTCCGTGAACATGCCGGTGAAAGGAATCTTCTCACCATGACTGTGGGTCATCTTCTTCTTGCATGAAATGAGCAGGCGGTTTGGGCTGCCGCGCATGTCGGATCCGGCCATGGCTTTCTTGTGGATGCACTTGAGGTTTGAGGCATCGAGGCTGGCAAGGGTGGCACAGAGCACGTCGGTGACGAAGGCGTTCCTCGGGAAGAACGCCGCGGTCTCCTTTGACTCGGAGACCCCTGCTACAGATGACTTACCACCGCTGTTCCGATTATTCTTCTCCATGGCTGCCCCCACCTCATCAACGAAACACGCCGAGGCGCACGCGTTGCTGACGCGGATGGTGACGGCCATGAGCTGTCCACCACGACCTGCTCTCTAGTGTCCGTTCCAATCAATTCCGAGGCTGTGGCACATGCGCTGACGAGCACCGCATCCCCAGGAGGCCAGCGCGCGGCACCCTCACCGTCGTCCTCTCTCAGTGCTGGCTTGCTCCGGTCCATGGTCACCGTCTTCCTTGAGCGCGTCTGTTTCATTGGCACCCAGTCGAGCATGAAGGCGTCGACGTCGGCGGTCAGCGCGCCCACGCGACGACAACTGTCCTGCGGCCCTGCAGGTTCTGTACATCTCGCTGGTGCCGCCGCAACTCCATCATCGCTTCCCCAGTGTTGCGCGGAGACGTAGGAGCCGTCATCGCGGCTGGAGAGGGTCTCGAAGACTGTCTCCGATGCCATCGCTGCCAGCATATTGATAGATCTTTGCACCGCCGCGGCTGCCGCCTTCCCGCCGTGTTCTCGTGGATGACGAGCAAGAGGCAAGGCAATTTAAGATGCAACAATGCAATCGATAGAGGTCGGAAATACAAGGCCACAACGGTTGCGAAAAGAGGCAGGCGTGTGCGTATCCGCATCAAACTGTACCATGGACGGACCCATCGGACTCGATATCTTTTTTTTAGTTGAAGTTTAGCAGGTAATTTTTGTTAAAAAAAATTGAACTTGCAAATACAAGGACAGATCCAAATACAAATAGCATACATCTTGGTTTTAGGTGTTCGATTTCGCACTGCATGAAGGGAGAAAAAATAGAAGATATTTATCTACAGCATTCTTGCAGAAATGATTCTTATATTGTTTATTATGAGATATTTAACTATTTACCATCCTTACGGATATCGCTCCTTCAAAATCCCTCCTTAGAATGTAACCTACATATTTGCCATTACTGAATCAACAAAGCAACAGAATTGCCATTTTATCATACGTCACGGGGCCATGTCATCGTGCCAGCATGGATTGGGCACGCAAAATGACCATACTACCCCTGCTTCTTTTACTCCCAGACCCAATTCTCCCTTCCTCTATCTCTATGACTGGTGGGACCCACCCATCTTCTTCCACCTCCAACTTCTCTCTTTTCGTCCTTGGCTCCTCCTAAACCGAAAGTGCTATGGCTATGCAAGCTCAATCCATCAAAAAAAACTGGTGCTTTACTTGCCATCGAGTACAACCATCGGATTGGGAAGACGATCGGTTAATCGAGTCAAGCAAGCAAGTGAATCACATCAAATTCACATCAAATATTGTACACCACAGACAAATTATGTTATGCCAAGGATTAATTCAATCGTCATGAACACACAAAAAATATTTAAGGAAAAAAGAAAAAAAATATAGTTTGATGAATAGTTCAATCATAACGGAAGATATAAGTATCTACAAGAAAAAAAGACAAATAATACAAAAGGAGAAAAAAGAAAAATTATTATAAAGTTGAGATAAGATAGCTCGAGAAACACACAAAAATAATGAAGAAATTGTGTAATAAAAAAAATACACATGGTCAAATACAAGGAAGAAAAAAAAGAAAGGAAAAGAGAACACGAAAAAAGGAGAAGGGATGAAAATAAATAAATAAATAAATAAAAGAGAAGAAAGATAAAAATAATAGAGAAATAAAAATAAAACAAAGAGACAAGAAACGGAAAATGAAAACAAAGAAAATAAAGGAAAATGAAAAGGGAGAAAAGGGAAGAAGGAAAGTAAGTATTAAAAAGGTCCGCAGTTCAAATAACTCACAAAGCATTGAGTAGTGTAGTTGTAGCTCATAATTATTTCATAATGTGCGTCGCAAGTTTGAATCTTGTCATTGCACTATTTTTTGTCGAATTTAGCTTCGTGTTGGGCCGATGAAGGAAAAAAAGGCTAAATTAGTTGGGAACGGGTCGAGCGGGAAGAAGTCCGGACGAAAAAAAAAGATCGAAATCAGTCGGGCCGGATGAAAATGGGCCTAATCAATCGACCCGCATATGAACGCGGACCCTATCGGATCGCAGAACATGACACACGATGTATAATCGCGACGCATCGGCTGCGACTTGTTATTTGAAGCATCAAATCTGTCGGAGTATAAGTGAATTGTTCACCTTTTCCCTATCAGTATAAGATTTTGGGTTGAAATGGTTGGTGCATGCAATTCAATATGGTATCGGAGCTAGAAGTCTCGATTCAATATGGTATCAGAGCTAGAGGTCTCAAGTTCGAATCCTAACAGGCGTAATTAAATAAAATAATTGCAGCCCACTCCAATTTTCACGTATGTGACCTGAGGGAGTCTGCACGTGAGGAAGAGTGTTGGAATATAAGTGAATTGTTCAGTTTTCCCTATCAGTTTAAGTTTTTCGGTTGAAATGATTGGTGCATGCAATTCAATAGAATCGATTTTGATTATGCACGCTAAAAAAATAGGATCAGTTATCACGTGATGGCAAAACAGGCAGGTACACTGCACACACGCTAGAGTATAACCATGCACGACGATCAGAGAAAGATCCTGCACGGGGGTCAAATGGTCAATGGTTCGCCTCCGTCTCCATGACTCGGGCGGCTGCCACTGCAGAAGGGCCCCAGTTCCCGCGGCGGCACGTGGCAGAAACCACGTGCGTGCGTGGCGAGTGACATGGTCTGGCAGTCTGCCTCGCCGCCTTGAGCCCCAGTCCCTGTTTCGCAGCGCGCTTCGCTTGGAGGCCCCAAATTCAAATCTCCGGCCTCCTCTGCTTCCTCCTCCTCGTCTTCCAACAGCCGCCTGCTCCGTTCCCCTCCTCCGCCGCCGCGCGCCACCTCCGGAATCCCTAGACCTCCGAGGAGGAGGACCAGCCAGCCAATCAGCGGTTGGCCATGGCGGAGAACCCCGTCGCGGGGGGCGCCGACAGGGTGGCGGCGGCGGCGGCGGCGCAGGTCGAGGGGCGCGTCGCGCTCGGGGACCTCAGCAACGTCGTCGCCGGCGGCTACAGGCTTGGCGGACCAGATTCGGTGCTTAAGGTACGCCTCTTGCATTGCGGGATCCATTGCAGGCTTGGTACGCGCCGCATTTGTTGAGATATTTCTGGTCCATCAGCAACATATAGTACGATGTTGGATTTGTTCTGTTCCTGCGCGTGCCACTGTTTCCAGATGCTCTGAGTTGGTTGAAGCTGCGCGACATTCTTCAGTTACTGCAACGGGAGCTCATCCCCTGGTTCCCCCATTTTGACTTCTCAAGCCCAGGACCCCCCCGCCACACCGCCGCCCCGGCCAAGTAACAGCAAGCATGCTTCGAGCAACAGCCTGGAGAGGAGCGGCAGCGGGAATAACAGAACCATGGACAAAGGAACTCTGACCGGCGGCACACCGGTGGGGAACAGCCCATGACCACACGATACATCTGTCGTCTCGTCCCTAGAGGGACCGCTGACCCCAATGATACTT